>NC_141906.1:19606979-19907083 GCF_057802395.1 Ceratotherium simum simum
TGTGGCTTGGTGGTTAAGTGCGCGCGCTGCGATGCTGGTGGCCCGGGTTCGGATCCCGGGTGCACATCGAGGCACCACTTCTCCGTTCATCCTGAGGCCGAGTCCCGCATACAGCAACTAGAAGGATGTGCAGCTACGACATACAACTATCCACTGGGGCTTTGGGGGGAAAAAATAAAATAAATAAAATCTTTAAAAAAAAAAAAAAAGTAGGTGGAAGGGATTGTAGTGTGAGGAATATATAACTGTCATGAACTTAAAGAGATAGTAAAATCTGCAGAATGAAGAGTCAATAAGTCACATGTGAGAGTTTTATGAAATTTGAAGAACAGTTGGTTTCTAATTTTGTTTTTCTGTTATATTTTCCTTTGCTTGTCTAACTAGTTTGTTTTGTTTTTAGTTCCCCTTTAGGTTGTGCATTACACGGTTAGCTGTGTTTTTGTTAGCCCATTTCTTATAGATGGGCCTTTCTAAGAAGAATATTGGTTTAGACATCATTTCAACATCTATGTTTTTGATATTTACGATGTGTCATATAGAGTGCTAATAAACACTGAGCAAGGCACAGTTCTATAAGGTGGGGTTCTCTCCTCAGTTCTGTTTTCATTAAAAACATAGGAAAATTAAAACATCAGAAGAGAGAACAGTGAACTCCCGTATACTCATCATCCAGCTACAACAGTCCTTAACTCTGGGTCATTCTTTTTTCATTTATTATCCTTATCTACACACCAGCCTCACACCCTCCCGGTTGGGTTATTTCGAAACAAACCACAGATATTATATTAATTGGACGATATGAAATTGTCCATATTCATCCATTTTTGACCTACAAAATGATAATTCCATGTATTTCAACTTAATATTATTTCATTCATAAATATTTCAGTATGTATTTCTAAAAGATAAGACCTCTTTTTGTTTATTAACACAACTGCAACATCATCATGCCTAAAAAAATTAACAATTCTTTAATATCACCAAATATCCAAGTCTTCATATTTTCCCATTCATGTATGTATGTGTGTGTATTGCTCTTTCACTATCTTTTCACAGTTGGTTTGCTTGAATCAGTATCCAAACAAGGTCCACATATTGCTTTTAGTTGATAGGTCTTAAGTCTTTCTTAATTGATAGTTTTCTTCTTTTCTTGATTTTCCTTGCAAGTCATTTGTTAAAGAAATTGCTGTCCTTTAATTTCAATTTAATAAGGAATTTAATAATTTTAATAATTTAAAAATTAAAATAATAATTTTACTTCAATTTCATGAGGAACATAGGAAATACGTAAATATAAATCAGTATATGTAAAAGCCTATGTTGTTTTTCTTGGTGTAACTTTTATTGAGTACTTACTACATGCTAGGTAGGCACTGTTCTAAGCACTTTTGTATTCACAACAGCCCTACAAAGGCACTACTATTGACCCCATTTTCCAATACCTGCAGTTGCTCAGACCCCAAAAACCAAAATCTCATTCTGGGTTATCCTCTTTCCCTCGCATACCACACCCATCCCATTAACTGCACCTTCAAAATAATCCATTAATTTTTCCCCATCCCCAACGCTTTGAGCACAATCCTAGCTGCCATCGTCTTTCTCCTGGATGGTCGCAGTAGCCTTAAAAAGGTATTATTTACATTCACATTGAAAAATTCAAAAAGAATAACAAGTGAAATGTCCCCTCTATTCTGATCCTCCAGAGGCAGTTTCTTGGGTTTTATTTCAGAGATGATTCTATTAATATCCAGCCATACATGTTTACCCATCTGGAGCAAATGTTGTCAGTGCCCTGTCCGTTTTTTCTCAGCGCTCTGCCCATTTTTCATCAGCACCTTCCATTTCTTCCATGTTCTCCTGACGTCTGTCTGCCAGCACGTATGAATTTTAGCTTGAGGGCTTTCTTTGTCCCCTGGAACCTGCTCTGCCCCTGCACATTGGCAGGCCAGAAGTTCTGGGGAATTCATGCACCCCAGGAGCAGCCTTCAATTGATGACTTACAGAAATTGAGGGATAAACCTCTAGCTCCCTTGTCCCTTGAGTGGAATAACTCTAATGCGTATCCTACACTGTCTCTCCGAGTTCTCCAGTGTGGCCAAGCACCAGTTGCCCACAGCTGTAGCCTGCTCATTAATGTACACCATGGCTGCCTTCTCTTCCCTACTCCCCCGCTACAATTTCCTGGGATTATCTCCCAAATAAACGACTTACTGAAATCCTTACTTCAGCATCTGCTTTTAGGGAAACCATAGCATAAATTGTGGCACACTCAATACCCCCCCACCTACCCCCCTTTTATTCCCCTAAGTAATCAGAGACCCCTGGAAAAAAATCCTGTTTATTTGGGCTTAAAAACTCCAATTTGGCCATGTTTATTTTTTTACTTTTCATGGGCAGCTGCTGGGATTAATAGAATTTTGTTTATTTAAAATTTTTTTGTTTAAATTATTATGCAGCATAATTGACCTTTTTGTTTGTTTAGTGTACAGCTCTCTGTATTGTAACACGTGTTTAGATCAGTGCAACAACCAATACCATCAGGATACAGGACAGTTCCATCATTCCAACCAACTGCCTCCTGCTATTCCTTTAGTTTGACAACTCCTACCACTTGTAACCCGTGGCAACCACTGATATGTTCTCCATACTTTTTCTTTTTTGAGAAAAAGTAGTTTTATCTTTTTGAGAATGCTGTATAAATGGAATCACACAGTGTATAACCTCTAGGTCCTGGTTTCTTTCAGTTAGCATAATGTATTTGAGATCCATCCAAGTTGTTGCAGGTATCAGTAGTTTGTTCCTTTTTATTACTTAGTATTCCGTTATGTGGATACCATAGTTTGTTTAGCCATTCACCTATTGAAGAGCATTTGGGTTGTTTCTAGTTTTTGGCTGCTGTGAATAATGTGCTGTGAACATTCGTGTACAAAGTTTTTGTGTGGACATGTTTCCGTTTTTCTTGGGTATATACCTAGGATTGGAATTACTGGGCCATATGGTAGCTCTGTTTTGTGCTAACTGCCAGATTGTTTTTCAAAAGGAGCTGCACCATTTTACATTCCCATCAGCAGTGTATGAGGGTGTTATGAGAGGTTTGGGGGATTCGATCGGAGACATAAAAGAAACTTTCCACTCCAAACAAATGGACTGAAGGTATATTTTATTATATAGAGGATAGTAAAGGCAATAGTCCGCAAACAGATCCGAATAGGTCAAATATTAAGAGGGGAAAACATCAGCTCGACTGGAAAGGGAAAACATCCACATCGACTGAGATAGCAGCAGATTAGAATAGATCATATAATGAAAGGGAAAAACATCCACATCCACTGAAGGGAAATGACACAAATCAACCGGAAAGGAAACACCAGGTTGACTGAAAAGAGAACACATCAGATCAGTTATTCACAACAAATCAATTACTTCACCACAAATCAATTACTTCACAACAAATCAATTACTCACAACATCCATGCCCCACTGCAGGGGAGAGTCGCTTCGCTTGACACAGCTGGGCGGGAATCCGATCATCAGAGTTCCTGGGCTGGGTGTCCGCTCCACAGGTGAGACTCTCACCAGGCCTCGGTTTCCAGCAGTTTATATAAGCAGTTACAGAGTTTCCAGAGCAAGCATTTAGTGTTCCCATGCACAAATGATTATCAGTGGCGTACGTGCACTGAGCCTCCTGGCTATCATCCCAGCCCAGCAGGTGTGTACGTGCATTGTTTACCCTCGTTATCGTCCCAGCCCGGCACAGATGGCCGGTCTACCCCAGGCTGCGGTGCCCGAAGGGCCTTGAAATTTTTAGACATTGCAACTATCTCTGTGGGAGAAGGGCCAGTTCCCACCACGCAGAAAGCAGCTTTTATATTTCTTTTTGTGCTGGTGGCTGTAGGTCAATGGACCAGCCAAACATGGCTGTACTCATATCAAGACAGAGGGTTCCAGTTTCTGCACATCCTTGCCAACACTTTTATCGGTCTTTTTGATTATACCCATCATAATGGGTGTAAGGTGCTATCTCATTGTGTATTTTATCTGCATTTCCGTAATGACTACTGATGTTGAATATCTTTTCATGTATTTTTGGCCATTTGTATATCTTCTTTGGAGAAATATCTGTTCAAATCCTTGCCCATTTTCTAATGCGGCGGTTTGGTTTTTTACTGTTGAGTTTCAGGAGTTCTTTATATGTTCTAGAGGCTCGGCTTTTCATTTTCTTAATAGTGTCTTTCTTAGAGGCAAAGTTTTTTAGTTTGATGAAGTCCGATTTATTAATTTTTTTTTTTTATGGATCCTGCTTTGTGTTATTTCTAAGAACTCTTTTCCTAACCCCAGGTCATAAAGATGTTCTCTTATGTTTTCTTCTAAAAGTTTTATGCTTTTGTGTTTTATATTTAGATCTCTGGTCCATTTGAAGTTAATCTTTGAATAAGATAGGTGGTTTAGATTGAGATTAACTTTGCTTTTTTGCGTGCAATGCTTTTGTGTTTTATATTTAGATCTCTGGTCCATTTGAAGTTAATCTTTGAATAAGATAGGTGGTTTAGATTGAGATTAACTTTGCTTTTTTGCGTGCACATAGATGACCTGTTGTCCCAACATCATTTACTGAGAAAACACTATTCTTTCTCAATTAAACTGCTTTGGCACCTTTGGCAAAGATTGGATGGCCATATTTATATGGGTCTATTTCTAGACTGTCTATTCTGTTTCATTGATGTCTATATTTCTTCACCAATACCACACTCTCTTGATTACTGTAGCTTTATAGTAAGTCATAAAACTTAGTTGTGTGATTCCACCAAATTAATTTTCTTTTGAAAAATTCTTTTAGCTATTCTAGAACTTTTGTCCTACCATGCAATGTTTAAGAATGAGCTTATCTCTGTCTACAAAAAAAGCCCTGCTTGGGCCAGCCCCAGTGGCCAAGTGGTTAAGTTCAGTGTGCTCCACTTCAGCGGCCCAGGTTCAGTTCCTGGGCGCAGACCTACACCACTAGTCCGTCAGTGGCCATGCTGTGGCAGCAGCTCACGTACAAAAAGAGAAAGACTGGCAGAGGATGTTAGCTCAGGGTGAATCTTCCTCAGAAAAAACAAAAAAAAGAAACTCTGCTTGGATTTTGATTGATATTGCATTAAATCTATAGATCATTTTGGTGAAAGTTGACATCTTTAGTATGTCTCTCCATTTATTTAGATCTTCTTTGATTTCTTGCATCAATGCCATGATTTGTTAGATTTATAACTATTTCCATTTTATTGGAGATATTATAAATGTTACTGTTGTTTTTTTTAAATTTTGGTTTCATATTGTTTATTGCTATTATATAAAAATGTAAGTGATTTTTGTGTTGACCTTGTATCCTGCAATTTTATTCATATTAGTTCTAGAATGTTTTTTGTAGATTCCGTGGGATTTTCTACATAGACATTCTTGTCATCTGCAAATCAGGACAGTTTTATTTCTTCTTTTCTCATCTATATGTCTTTTCTTGCCAGAACAGTGAATGTAGCTGTTGTTGCATTGTTCCTGTTTGTAAGTGGAAGGAAACATTTTGTCCTTCACCATTTACTGTGATGTCAACTGTAGGTTTATTGCACATGCCTTTTATCAGGCTGAAGAGCCCTTCTATTCCTAGGTTACCAAGAATTTTTGTCCTGATGGGTGTGGAAGTTTTGTTAAATGCTTTTTCTGATCTATTGATATTATGATGTGATTTTTCTTTTTTACACTAATATGATGGATTGCATTGATTTATTTTTGAATTTTGAACCAGCCTTAAGTCGTCTGGATAAACCCCACTTGTTTGGGTTTATTATTCTTTTTATATACTGCAGGATTAGATTGGATAATATTTTGTTGAAACTTTTTTGCATGTACTTTATTTTGAAGCCAGTTTTTAGTATACTGAGCTTAATATACAAGATGTAATTTTATTTTATAAAAGGTTTCACCTTGGGCAATTGTTCCCTGTTCCGATCTGCTAATAAGTTATTTTTCCTTGGGTAAGTGATATCTGCTTTTTCCTTTTGTTTTGTAAACTTTTCTTTTAAAAATAATAGTACCTCTGGCACCCTGCATTCCTTTTTGCTCTTTAGATGAGGCTGTATTAGGGGATAGCAGGCCCTTGAATTCTGTTTTCTTTAAGTAGACTACCGGTAATTCTCAAAGGTACCATTGACCTTCGGCTCTTATGAAGCACTTTAAAGGACAAGAATGCAAGTAAATGTTTTGCAAATGGTGTAATTTCTCAAGTTTAAATTTCATGTAATATCAGCCACATTATGTATAGGCCTTTTGAAGGAGTCATTTGAAGTCAAGATTCCACTCAGTTCTTTGTTTTTTGAGATCATGGTAATGGAATTATAAGTGGAAAAGCCCCAAATGATAGCATTCCTTTCGTTTGTTATCCAGGAAATTAATAAAATTCCAGTGTTTATAAATACTGTTTATACATTGGAAAGGAAAAGGAATTGTAACAAAACTCACCTTATTTCCTTTATTTAAGCACTAAATTTTGAATTTATTCTAAAAAACAAGGAATTCTTATGACTATTTGTTAATCCCTGTTTTTCAATTAAAAGTGTAGCTATAACTGTTTCCCTGAGCCATTTTTATGTGAATATTTTTGACTCTTGAAGGGCAGTGAGCTTCAGGAAGTAAGCAGATTTGTTGGGCCTGAAAGATCTTGAAATGTCAACTCTCTCTGCTAACTAAAATCTTAATTTTCCCATAAAATATACAAAGTCTTGATGATATGATTCATCTTCTCTTAGAAGCTGTTTATAAATTTCAATTTTAGTAACTACAATCTTAATAAGTTCTACCTTAGAGGCTAAATGAGATGTATGAAATATGTATGTTAAAAAGCAAAACTGCATATTTGTATGTGGTGAAATGTTGACAGTGAATCTAGATAAGGATAGATGGGTTTCATTGCAATATTTGAATTAAACTTGAGTATTTATGTAACACAGACATGTATAGAAGTGGTGCAACCATATTGGGAAGGAAACACATAAGGCTGTTAAGAATGACTAATGTGGTTGGAGGTGAAGGGTAGAGTATCCATATTACTGGGTCAGGCAGCAAGAATTTGAAGTTCTTTACAAATGTACGTATTGTTTGGATTTTTAACAACGAAAACAGATTCATTAAGTATTTGTTTAAAAATTTTAAAGCGATATGAATTTTTGTTCATTGGCCCCTTAAAGGCAACAATGCTGTGAATTGCTTAGAGCTTAGAGGTAGATAAAAATCAAGTTGAAATTATTTTGAAGGGAGTAACTGGGGGTAGGTGGGTAATAATAATAGTGATGATGATAATAGCAACGACTACTATTTATTAAATGTTTACTCTTTGCTGGGTACAGTTTTAAACATTTTAGGTGCATAAAATTGTTTCTACAAAAATCACATAAGGTAGATCAATGTATTTCCGTTTTAAAGATTTGAAAATGGTTTCTGGGAGCCACACAGCTAAATAAATGGCAGTGCTGAAATTTGAGTATAGGTCTCTCTTATTCTAGAATCCTAAGTCTTAACCACAATGCTGGAGCTTTAATAACAAAAATGGAGAAGAAATAGGAAAATAGTGTTACTAAAGCCATAGCTCTGGAACTCGCTGAAATGTCAGATCAGTGGTGTATAGGACCACTGGGCAGAGGGCTGGACCTTGTATTCAAACAGAAAAGGACTCTGTTTCTCCTGAGACCAAAATGAGGCTTTAGAAAATAGCATTGAATGGAGGGGTCCAAATAAGATGAGCTACACAGAAGTTCTGTAACTCCAGTGGTTCATTCCCCAGGACAGGTGTCTAAGGATTAGAAAGGGTGAATTATAAGCAGATAATTCAGTTGCGTATGATTTATCCTTTAAATCACTTAAGAAAGCACTTAATCCTATATGAATATATGCAAAGTAAAATTTACCTGTGTGAATGTTGTGCTGGGCTGGCAGTTGGAGATGGCTTGTAAATAGCAATAGAGCAGGGAACCCAATTTGCAGGGAGAATTTCTTCTGTTTAGAGACCGTTCTCCATTAACATATTGCTTCATTTTATTATCCTTTACTTTTAGAACACATAACGACAGTTATACTTTCCTTGAGCAAGTATTAAAATTTCCAATTAATGGGGGGAGATCAGTTGTCCTTATATATGTGTGGGTTTATTTCTAGACTGTTTTGTTCCATTGATCTGTTTGCCTGTCTTTACTCTAATACCACGTTGTTTTTTATTACTCTGGCTTTTTCGCAATTCTTGGAATCAGGTGTGTTAGTTCTCCAATCTTGTCTTTTTCAAAGTTGTTTTGGCTATTCTAGGTCCTTTACATTGCCAGTGGAATTTTAAATTCAGTTTTTCAATTTCTACCAAACAACAACAATAACAAAACACTGCTGGCATTTGGATTGGAATCGCAGTAAATCATAGATTTATTCAAACATAGATTAATTTGGAGAATTGACATCTTAATAATATTGAGTTAGCCAACCCTTGAACAAGGTATATCTTCCTATTTATTTAGATCTTCTTTAGTTTTTCAGCAATATTTTGTAGTTCAGTGTACGGGGCCTTTCATATCTTTTGACATATTATCCCTATTTCATATTTTTGATGCTATTATAAATGAAATTTTATTTCAATTTCTGGTTGTTCACTACTAGTGTGTAGAAATACAATTGATTTTTTTGTATATTGATCATGTATGCTACAACCTTATAAACTCACGTATTAGTTCTAGACACTTTTTGTAGATTCCATTAGATTTTCTTACATCAACAATCATGTTGTCTGTGCATAGTAGGGACAGTTTTATTTCTTCTCTTCCAATCTGTATGCATTGCATTCCTCCCTCCTTCTCTTCTCTAGCTCAGGCTAGAACCTACAGCACAAAGTAGAACAGAAGTGGTGATTGTGGACATGCCTGTCTTGTTCCTGATCTTAGCAGAAAAGCATTCAGTTTTTCAGCGTTAAGTATGATGTTAGCTGTAGGTTTTGCATAGATGCCTTTTATCAGGTTAAGGAAATTTGCTTTTACTCCTAGCGTGCTCAGAGTTTTTAACAGAAGTGATGCGGAATTTTGTCAAATGCTCTTTCTGCTTCTATTGAAATGATCATATTGTTTTTCTTTTTTAGTTTGTTATGTTCTCTTATGTAAACATGTTAAAATGACAGATTACATCTATTGCTTTTCAAATGTAAACCAACCCTGTATTCCTGGGATAAATACCACTTGGTCATGATGTATTTATGTATGTATTGTATTTTCGGATTCAGTTTGCTAAAAAATATTTTTTGAAGAATTTTTGCAACTGTGTTCATGAGGGATATTGGACTATAGTTTTCTTTTCTTGTAATGTCTGTCAGGTTCTGGTATCAGGATAATACTGGCCTCATAGAATGAGTTGAGAAGTATTCTCTCCTTTTCATGTTTTTGGAAGAGTTTGTGTAAAATTGCTATTATTATTGATTCCCTAAATGTTTAGTAAAATTCACCAGTAAAGCCATCTGACACTGTAGTTTTCTTTATTGGAAGGTTTTTAACTACAATTTCAATTTTTTTGATAAATATAGGATTATTTAGGTTATCTGTTCATGAGTTAGCTTGGGTAGTTTGTGTTTTTCAGAGAGTTTGTCTATTTTATCCAGTTGTCAAGTTTATGTGCAAAAAGTTATTCATGATATACCCTTATGATCCTTTTAATATCTGTAGAATCTCTAGTGACGCCATTTACCTCATTCCTGATGTTGGCAATTTGTGTCCTCTTTTTTTCATGAATACTCTGCCTTTTATCAGGTATATCAAATTTTTGATCTTCTCAAAGAACCAGCTGTTACTTTCATTACTTTTTTCTATTGTGTCTTTTCTCTATTTCATTGATTTCTGTTTTGATTTCTGTTATTTCCTTTTTACTGTTTACTTTGAATTCAATTTTCTCTTCTTTATCTGGTTTTTAAGGTAGAAGCTGTGTTCAGTGACTGAGACTTTTCTTCTTGTCTTTTTTTTTTTTGCTGAGGAAGATTCACCCTGAGCTAACATCTGTGCCAGTCTTCCTCTTTTTGCTTGAGAAAGACTCACCCTAAGCGAACATGTGTGGCCAGTCTTCTTCTATTTTGTATCTGGGTCGCCGCCACAGCATGGCTGACGAGTGGTGTAGGCCCGTGCCTGGGATCTGAATCTGTGAACCTGGGCCACTGAAGCGGAGCATGCGGAACTCTAACTACTAGGCCACTGGGCCGGCCCTCTTCTTTTCTATTTTAAGCAGTTAGTGCCATAACTTTCCCCTTAAATCCTTCTTTAGTAGCATCCCCCAAAGTCTGATAGGTTGTATTTTCATTTTCATTTAATTCAAAGTACTTTGTAATTTCTCTTTTGATTTCTTCTTTGACCTATGAGTTAATGTGTTATTTAGTTTCCAAATATTGTGGATTTTCCAGAGATCTTTCTGTTTTTGATTTTTAATTTAATCCCTTGTGGTATGAGAACATACTTCTTATGATTTGAATTTTTTTAAATTTATTGCAACTTATATTATGGCCCAGAATATGCTCTATCTTGGTAAATGTTCCAAGTATGCTTGAAAAGAATGTGTATTCTGCTGCTGTTGTGTGGAATGTTCTGTAAACATGAATTAGTTCAAGTTGGTTGATAGTATTGTTCAAATCTTCTACATCTGTACTATTTTTTTGTCTACTTGTTCTATCATTTATTGAGAGAGAGATTTTGAAATCTTTGACTAAAATAGAGGAAACTTGTGAATTTTTCTTGCAGTTCTATCAGATTTGTTTCATGTATTTTGGAGATCTTTATTAGGAGCATAAATATTTAGGATTTTATGTCCTCTTGATGAATTGGCCCATATATTATTATAAAATGGCTTTTTTGTTCATGTTAACATTCTTTGCTCTGAAATCTACATTGATATTAATATAGCCACTCCAGCTTTCTTTTGGTTAATGTTAGCATGAGATATCTATTTTCCATCCTTTTTCTTTTTACTTCTTTGGTTGTTTATATTTAAAGTGTTTCTTGTAGGCAGTATATAGTTGGGTCATGCTTTTTTATCCAAACTCAATATTTCTGCCATTTAATGTGATTATTAATGTAATTAGGCTTGAGTCTATTATTTGCCGTTTGTTTTCTATTCATCTCATTGGTCTTTTCCTGTATTTTCTGCTTTCTTTTAGGTTAATCAAGTATTTTTCTTGATTATTCCATTTTATTTCCTTTGTTGGCTTATTAGTTTTAAGTCTGTTTTGTCATTTTGTGCGCTTATACATCTTTAACTTATGGTGTATTTTTTTTTGTTGTTTTTTGCGAGGAAGATTGGCCCTGAGCTAACACCTGCCAATCCTCCTCTTTTTGCTGAGGAAGACTGGCCCTGGGCTAACATCCATGCCCATTTTCCTCTACTTTAAAGATTTTAGGGCCGGCCCTGTGGCTTGGTGGTTAAGTGCGCGCGCTGCGATGCTGGTGGCCCGGGTTCGGATCCCGGGTGCGCATCGAGGCACCACTTCTCTGTTCATCCTGAGGCCGAGTCCCGCATACAGCAACTAGAAGGATGTGCAGCTACGACATACAAATATCCACTGGGGCTTTGGGGGGAAAAAATAAAAAATAAATAAAATCTCTGGGCCTGCCCCGTGGCTTGGCGGTTAAGTGTGCGCGCTCTGCTGCGGGCGGCCCGGGTTCGGATCCCGGGTGTGCACAGACGCGCCACTTCTCTGGCCATGCTGAGGCCACGTCCCACATACAGCAACTGGAAGGATGTGCAACTATGACGTACAACTATCTACTGGGGCTTTGGGGGAAAAAATAAATAAATAAAATTATAAAAAAAAAAAAAAAAAAAAAAAAGATTTTATTTATTCATTTTTTTCCCCCCAAAGCCCCAGCAGATAGTTGTATGTCATAGGTTCACATCCTTCTAGTTGCTGTACGTGGGACTCGGCCTCGCGCTGGACGGAGAAGTGGTGCCTTGGGGCGCGCCCGGGATCCGAACCCGGGCCGCCAGCATCAGAGTGCGCGCACTTAACCGCTAAGCCACGGAGCCGGCCCTCCTCTACTTTATATGGGACGCCACCACAGCATGGCTTGCCAAGCGGTGCGTCGTCAGTGGTGCGCGCCCGGGATCCAAACCCCGGGCCGCTGCAGCGGAGCGCGCGCACTTAACTGCTTGCGCCACCAGGCCAGCCCCTAACTTATGGTGTATTTAACTTATCACACTCTACCTTCAAGTGATACTATACCTCCTTTCCTATAGTATATGAACCATATAGTACTACTGTACTGTTCCATCTTCCCCTCCAGACTTTTGTGCAATTGTTGACATACATTTTACTTTTATGTATACTATAAACCTCATGCTCCAATGTTATTTTCATTTATGTAGTCAATCATCTTTTAAAGATTTAAATAATAAAAAAATCTTATGTATTTACCCATGTAGTTACCGCTTCTGGTGCTCTTCATTGTTTTGTGTAGGTCCATATTTTCATCTGGTATTATTTTTGGCTATTATTTCTTCAAAATTTTTTTTTTTTCCCCTCCTCCTCACTTTGTTGATTCTTACTAGTCATATGTTAGGCTGCTTGAAGTTGTCCCAGAGCTCACTAATGCTCATTTCATTTTGGAGCGTTCTTTTTTCTCTCTGTATTTCATTTTAGATAATTTTTATTGGTGTGAATTCAAGCTTACTGATCTTTTCTTCTGCAGCATTTAATCTGTTGTGCATCCCATCTAGTACATTTTTTATCTTCATACATTGTAGTTTTCTTCTTCAGAAGTTTGATTTGAATCTTTTATATTTTCCATGTCTATATTTAACATTTCCAACATATATGGGAATCAGTTATAGTATCTCTTTCTGTGTCCTTTTCTGTTCATTCTAATATCTCGCTCAGTTCTAGGTCAGTTTTGATTGAATATTCTCTTCGTTATGGGTTGTGTTTCCCTATCTCTTTGCATACCTGTTAATCTTTAATAGGATGCCTGACATTGTGAATTTTATTTTGTTGGGTGGTGGATATTTTGTATTCCTATAAATCTTGAGCTTCTGAAATGCAGTTAAGTTACTTGTAAACAATATGGTCTTTTTGGGTCTTGCTTTTATGATTTGTTATGTGAGTTCAGAGCAGATCCAATCTGGGACTAATTTATTCCCACTACTGAGGCAAAACCTGTGTACTCTATCCACTGTCCTGTGAATTATGAGTTTTTCCAGTCTGGATGATGGGAATAGGCACTTTTCTCAGCCATGCTTAACACGCTTAAGGCACTATTTTCTCTAATCTTTTCAGATGGCTCTTTTGCCAGCCTCAGGTGGTTTCCTCACACATATGCACTGATCAGTACCCTGCTGAACTCTCGAGAGGAACCCTCTGCAGATCTCTCACGTTCATTCTCTGTACGGCTCCCTCCTCTCTGGTGTTCTGTCCTAAGAACTATAACTGCTTTGGTCCCCAAGGAGTCTCTGCTCTGTCTCCTCATCTAGGGAGTCCTCTAAGCTCTGCCTCCATTCCCTCTCCCTGCACCGTGCCCTGTAAACTCTCTCAAGGCAGACGGTGGGGCCAATAGTAGAGCTCACATTGTTTGTTTCCTGCCTTTCAGGGATCTTTGTCCTTCATTGCCTGTTATCCAGTGTCTTGCAAACCGTTATTTTATATATTTTGTCCAGCTTTTTAAAGTGTTTCGGTCTACAGGGCAAATCTTGGCCCAGAGTAAGAGTCATCTCTATATGTTAATTTTACATTTTATTACCTTATTGCATTCTCTTATTGTTTATAGTAGTTTTTTGGTTGATCTTCTTCGGTTTTCCAGGTTATACAATCATATCATTGGGAAATAACAATAATTTTACCTTCCAATTTTTATATCTTTAAGTTCTTTCTCCTACACTAATTGCTTTGGCTAATATGTCCAGTAAACAAATATCACTGATAATAGAACTCATTATATTATTTATTTCAGAATGAGCATTATGTTGAATTATATGCTGTATTTTAAATTATGGCATTGGTTTTATTACTTTTATGATTATATCTATTAATGTGATTAATTATGTTAATAGATTTCTGTTGCTATTTTGATTTTTGATCCATTGTAAAATACCTATTTTTTTCTCTTTATTTTTTTCTCTTTAGGGTCTTCTCTTTATCTTTTATTTTCTGAAATTTCAAGATGATGTGCTAACATTAATAAATTCTAAAAAAACACTAATTTTTTATTCTAGACATATGGAAATTTAGTCTTCTCTCCTATGGTTCTGGGCCTTTATGCGGGGGGAGAGGGCTATGTTGTTATTTCTTTCTTTCTTCTTTTTTTGCTGAGGAAGATTAGCCCTGAGCTAAAATCTGTTGCCAGTCTTCCTCCTTTTTTTGCTTGAGGACATTAGCCCTGAGCTAATATCCATGCCAATCTCTCTCTACTTTAAATGTGGGTTGCTGCCCCAGTGTGGCTGATGAGTGGTATATGTCCGTGCCCGGGATCCAAACCACAAATGCGGGCTGCCAAAGCAGAATGCGCCAAACTCAAGCGCCACACTATGGGACTGGCTACTGTTATTTCTTTTATAAATTTTTCCTTCATATATACTCTTTCTGAATTTCCTATTACCTAAGATTTAGTACTCCTGCAGTGATCTAATTTTCTTACTTGTTTGTCTCCCATTTTCCATTTGTTTGTCCCTTTTGGGCACCTATTGGCAATGTTCCAGTTGCTTTATTTTAATTTTTATTATCTCACTCTTATTCTGTAAATGTTCTCACGTTTATGGACTCCCCTTCTTAATGATTTTGATCCCTTCTTCATTCTCCTGTGTTTGAAGTTTTCTGCTTTTCCTTGTGTTCTCTATGGCCACTGAGTTCCTTTGGTTTGTTTGTTTTAGTCTTTCCTCTATATTTGGTGACATTCATACATACCTAGTACCTCCCATTTATTATATTTTCCAGGAATTTATAGTGTAAACCAGTTTTCTGGCTTCCAAAATCTTGTTAACACTTTAAACCTATTGTTATCTCCTTTCACATTACTTTCCTGTTTGTATATTTTTTATTGCAATCTTAGAGGGTTTTCAGGAGGTCTTGGAAGTAAACACATTTGTTTCATCTGCCATCCTTAGCTGGAAGTCATTAGTAACTTTTTTGTGTGCTCTTCATCTTGGAATTGTTTTAAATTTGTAAATCATGTATAGTTACATTTTTTCAAAACTTGAGTGTTAGAAGCTATTTCAAATGTTCATTTTTCTCTTTGGAGTTTGCTTCTTGAAATTTTTATATTTAAAGCCTGATGTGTAGGGCTCTTTATGAGACTGATATGCCAAAATATTCAAATCTTGAGAAGTTAGGTTAACTCATCCTGTGGCTTTGAGAGCATGTTAAGATTATGAGTAGGATCTTTTTTCTGTTACTTATTGCTGGTATCAAAGAAAACTATTGATTTTTATATGTTCTTATATCTGCCTACATAGCTAAACTCTTATTAATTCCAGCAGTGTTTAGTCAGTTTTCTTGGATTTTCTGGCAGACAATCATATGATCTTACACATAGTGAAAGTTTTATTATACTGATGAAGACAATGTAATGTTGTGTAGTAGTAATAAAATATCTGAATGTAAATTTCTGCTAAAAGAAGTATAGGTGAGCCATTTAAATGAAGCTTTGTTTAAAGCAAATAGGTTTGGATGTCTTTTTTTTTTTTTTGCTGAGGAGGATTTGCCCTGATCTAACATCTGTTGCCAATATTCCTCTTTTTGCTGAGGAAGTTTCGTCCTGGGCTAACATCTGCTGCCAGTCTTCCTCTATTTTGTGTGTAAGCTACCACTACAGCATGGCCACTGATAGACGAGTGGTGTAGGTCCATGGCCAGGAACCGAACCTGGGCTGCTTAACCACTAGGCCACCGGAGTTGGCTCTGGATAGTCTTTTTAAAGTATACTTTGTTAAAAGCTGTCTACTAAAATTAAACACTCGTTATTTTATGATAACAAAACATTTGAGAGTTTCCCAACTCTTAAATTGATTTCTCTTCCAAAGTCTTAAGGACCACTGTGTTTTCTTGAACTTTTGAAAAATATCTGTCTAAAGTCTAGAGCACATGCCTGATACTGCCATGGCCTGGCTTGGCAGTGGAGTTCAGTCTCCTAAAGTTTCTGTCATTTTATTTCACAAATCAGTTCTTCTTTGGTCAGAATATAGTTCATGATAACAGTTCTTTGTTATCATTTCATTTCTCTCCTCTTTAGAAAAGAAATCTATCAGCAAAACAAAATAATTTTGGAATTGCCTAACCTTTAAAAAGAAATTCAAGAGTAATTAAACACTTGTGTGCTCATTTTGGTTGTGCTCTACAAAACCAGTTCTCCTTCCCTAAAAAAGTATTAACATAAAATAATATCCATAAGGTGATTTATAAAGATAATTCAGCAGTGAAAAGACATAGTTCCTAGAGATACAGAGACTTGAATTCTAGTCTTGCCTTTGTCACATACTATCTGTATGGCCTTAATGTCTCATAGCCTTGGTTTCATCATTTGTAAAATGAGTCTTGTGAGATACAATTATATATAAAGTGTTTCACAAATATGAGGGATTATTGGCACTCATCTTTTGTTTGCAATGGGTGGCCTATTTACAAATGATCTACTTCATACATTTGGGCAATGAAAGAAACAAACAAGTAAACAAAGTTGGTATTTGTAATGCATTAATGTGTGGAGTCTAGCAATGTCTGTCAGTTCTAACCTTGCAACCTTGAAGTATCATTTATTTCCAGGTTATGCCAAGGTCTCAAAGAAAACTGGAGCTGAACAAAGACAGATGACATCCTGAAAAGGAATCCCAATATTGACGGTTCCTAGATATGTTGTAAAATTTTTATGAGCGTGATCTATGTGAAATGATGAGGATCACATGGAAGGGAGTAGTCAAAAACATAAGTTGTTGCATGTACACTCATGTATGTATGAAAACAGTTTCATTTGTCACCTCATATGGTATGTTCGTTGATAATGTCGCTCCAAATAGATGTGTTTCCTCAGTGACTTGAAAAAGGAGGGCAAAATGTAGGCTAGTCTGTTTTGACAGTCAATTCTAAACAGTTTAGGTTTTGCACCTGCGATAGCATTTTTTTTCCCATTTGCCAATAAAGACACTGGGGAGAGTAAAATCCTGATTTTATCCTGTTTGTTTAATGCTTATCATTCTGCTTACTATCTTTTAGTGACTACCCTGTTTCCAGCTGTCTAAACATTCTTTCACATTCCTGTCAGAAATGTGACTCAAGCTCAGGTTCAAGAATTGTAGTGTCCACTCCCTCATTGTTTATTACTTCCTCAGCACACTTTTAGTTAAGATTTGGAAGGATTGAACCAGCTAGCATTATTACATTTCAAATCTAAATCCTATGAGGAGTACTTCTCATTTTTTTTTTTTTTTGTGAGGAAGATGAGCCCTGAGCTAACATCCCTGCTAATCCTCCTCTTTTTGCGGAGGAAGACCCGCTCTGAGCTAACATCTATTGCTAATCCTCCTCCTTTTTTTCCCTAAAGCCCCAGTAGATAGTTGTATGTTGTAGTTGTGCATCCTTCTAGTTGCTGTATGTGGGACGCGGCCGCAGCATGGCCGGAGAAGCGGTGCATCGGTGCATGCCCGGGATCCGAACCTGGGCCGCCAGTAGCGGAGCGCACGCACTTAACCGCTAAGCCACGGGGCCGGCCTGGAGTACTTCTCATTAAATAGTGGGATCATCTCTTGATACCCCAAATTCTGTTATTACTTAATCTTATGATACAGTAAATTTGAAAAGTAGACATTTAACTGGAAGTTAAATTTCTTTTCGTCCTTTCAAAAAACATTTTTGTAAACTCAGTTGTGTGAGCTATTGTTTATTTTCTGAATATTTGTATATTAATATGTTTCATTTGAGAATGCAGCATCAAAATTTCCTATGAAGTATCACTCAGTGATATTTTTAAATGCATAGTACAAAATAACTCCTTTATATAGCTATAATTTTATGGGTGAAATAAGAGATCTCATGTGTAACCAGTGTCTAGTTGACTATCTTGACAGCCTCTTTGTTTTTTGTTTTGTTTTGTTTTGTTTTGTTTTTTAAGATTTTATTTATTTATTTTTCCCCCCAAAGCCCCAGTAGATAGTTGTATGTCATAGCTGCACAACCTTCTAGTTGCTGTATGTGGGACACAGCCTCAGCGTGGCCAGAGAAGCGGTGTGTCTGTGCGTGCCCGGGATCCGAACCCAGGCCGCCAGCAGTGGAGCGCACGCACTTAACCGCTAAGCCACGGGGCCGACCCCTTGACAGCCTCTTTGTGAAAAATTTAGTAAAAAATATCTAACCAGGCCTACCATGAATTACCATTACTATCTTAGTTTTGGTCACATTAAGCTTAGTTTTGAAGAAGTACTTACTGAATCTGAAAAAGAATCCTGGGAATTTCCCAAAAGTTTTACTGTTAATACTGTTCTTTTAAATTAGAATTTAACAGAATTTCTGTTATAATGTAAACTTAGGGAAATGGGGCCATTTAAGTAACTAAGGAGATCTTACCACCTAAACCTTGATATTCTCTTCCTAGATGTTATGTGTTTATTATTTTCTATAAGAAGAAGGAACTTTCTTATAGGCCTTTTTTTTTTAAAGGGACACCTTTAATTTTTTAAGTTAAATGTTGTGCAATAAAATGTGTCACAGTAAGCTGTAAATTTATGGATGTGGATGAAGGTCTAGGGAAATATTAAAGGTGATTATCCTAAGAACCTTCTACACTATTTCACCTTCGAGAGATCATTCCAATTAGTCATAATAATGCTATGGACATTTTTGGTTACTCTGTAATATTTTTATTATATTCTGTATATGTGTCAAGCATTTGAGAAAAGTGGACACATTGAGTTGCTTTTTCTAGTTTTAAGCAACAAAATATCTGATTGCTCATTTGAGTAATAGATCTATTTGCTTATAAAAGTAACTTTGTTATTTATGAATTCTCCTCTTTGATGAGTACCTTTGATTTGAGAAATCAGTATATTTAATAAAATTGGAACTAATGTAAAGAGATTTAGTTTAATCCTTATTGAAAACTTGTAGTTGCATTTAAATTTTGTGATAATATGCAGGCATTTTGTGGTGTATAGCTTTTAGTACCATTTACCAAGCCTACTGAGCCGCTAATGATGATGAATGACAGACCTCTAAGAGAATGAGATTATTTGTTATTAATTCACAGAACGGATTCACTTTGTATCAGAAGGGTTGTTTGTTGAACAAGTGGAACTGATGATTCAGACTGTATCATTATTTTATAACTCAAGTTCAGACACCTCTTTTCTGATTGTGAAACTCATTTTAGAAAATGATGTACTAATTCAGGAAGGAAGTTTGTTGAGAGAGAGTAAGAAGATTTTGAAAGACACTTCTAGGTTTTGTAGTAACCTGATATAACTCCCCAGTTCCACCAGATTATACCTTTCTGCTACCCAAGTAGCTTAAGCCAAGGCTAGTTACGTGTAAATAGTCATTTCACTAGAATAGCAGGTCTCGTACTTTTGGGTCTCACACTTTATTCTCTCACAAATTATTGAGAATCCCCAAAGAGTTTTAGTTTTGTAGTTTTATCTATTCATTTATGTATTAGAAATTACAACTAGAAAATTGAAAACTACTTGTTTATTCATTTAAAAATTACAATAAACTATTGCATATTAAATAGCATATTTTTATGAAAAAATAACTATAGTTTCCAAAAGAAAAAAATAGGGAAAAGAATGGTATTGTTTTATATTTTTATAAATATCATTGATACTGGCTTAATAAAAGACACCTGGGTTCTCATACCTACTCTGCATTCAAGCTTTTGCAATATGCTGTTTTGGTTAAAGTATATGAAGAAAATCAGGTCTCACAAAAATGTAGTTGGAAAAAGGAAGAATATTTTAATAATTTTTTCAGATAATTGTGGAAACTCTTACTTGAATACAATACCAAAATTCAACAAATAGTAATTTCTTAAAGGTTGGTTGCATTGTGGAATCTGTAAACATATCAATGAACTTTTTATACTCTTACATTAAATCGATTGGTCTACTTAGCATTTTGAATGGATCTTTTATCCGTGCATGGTTTTATAGCATCATGCATTGGTCATTTGATAAATATGGAATCAGTGAGTTATGCAGATCTTCTAAATATTGACACATCATTATATAATAGTTAAAATATTACGTTAGTTAATATCACTGTCATATTCATCAGTAATGCAAAGCTGTCAGGCTCATGATGTTGCTTGAAAGCTCATTTTATCATTGGTAACAAATAGTCTCAAATCTTTATCTTGAAGTGACAGGCCCACTTCATTCATTTTGAGAAAATATCTGCAAAATACATAAGTCTGTACAAGCATATTTGTCTGTCAGTTATTCTTTCAGGTAAAAAATGGCATTCTTGAATAAAAAAGGCAGCTAGTTCAGCTCACAGCTTAAACAACTACACAGATAGTTTTTCTCTCAACAACTGTCATATTCTATATACAGCAAAAGTGCTTCATATGTACTTAGTATTTGAAACCTAGACTATTTAAAAAGTTGTATACTCATGGGTCAAGTTATAAAGAAATGTAAATGTTTATTGCTTCATCAAGGACATTGTTAACTGAAACTGGCTTTTTTTATTTTCGTGAAGAAGATTGTCCCTGAGCTAACATTTGTGCCAGTCTTCCTCTATTTTTTGTATGTGGGATGCCACCACAGCATGGCTTGATGAGTGGTGCATAGGTCTGCAACTGGGATCTGAACCCGCGAACCCCTGGCTGCCAAAGCAGTGTGCAAACTTAACCACTACACCACCAGGCCGACCCCTGGCTTTTTTTTTTTTTTTTTCCTCAACTGCACATATGCAGCTATGAAGAATACAATGACTGCAAGTATAGTTTGGTGCTGCTGCATTGATTCTTGATAAGGCTCCAGCAGCTTTACCCACCATTACTTTTGCACCATCAATATAAATGTCAACAGGGTGAAAGAAACAACTAATTCTTAGTATTATTTTGAAAATAGTTTTGACGACCGGGACTCCTGTGATTCTGTGTACCACACTTTGATGGCTGCTATTCTAGAATAAAAAAGGCCTATGGTGGCCACAGGAAAGCGTAAGACATAAAGTCCTGGAACTTAGGTGGATTGTTGAGGGAGAAATATATGCATAAAGAAAACGACAAGTCAACTTTTCTGTACCAGATTAGTAGACTAGATAATAAGTTCTAGGGACATATATAGGAGGAAAGGTTATTATTATTATAATGATTTATTATAATAAAAATTGTTTTGTAATACAGGAGAGGAACTGCTTGATTCTTTGGTTTGGAGGAAGCTAGAAAAACTGGAGAGTTTCAGAGAAGGCTTCATAGAATAAATGATACTAAAGTGCTCAATAAATATTTGTTGAATAAATTACTATTTGAAAACAAAAACATAGGAGAGAAAAATGTTTTCATTTATATGCTAATTAATGTGTCTTTAAGCTTTTCATGCTATTTCTTTATGTATCCTTCATGATGTCTGCTTAAGGAAATGAGTCTGGTAGAATTTCTCATTTGGTAGAGAAACTGTAAATGTGATTAATATCTTTCTCCAAATGTAGGAAATCATCCAGATCTTACTTTTTTGATGTCTCTTTAGACTGGGTCAGGGAGGCAATGAAAAGAGGGGCAGATTTTAGAAAAAATTGATACAGAAGAGGAAAGAAAGTGTTATAAATGTGATGATAGAAGCTTAGGTTGGGGGGGCCGGCCCCGTGGCTTAGCAGTTAAGTGCGTGCGCACCGCTACTGGTGGCCTGGGTTCGGATCCCGAGCGTTCACCGACGCACCGCTTGTCCAGCCATGCTGAGGCACCATCCCATATACAGCAACTAGAGGGATGTGCAGCAACTGTGACATACAACTATCTACTGGGGCTTTGGGGAGAAAAATGGAAAAAAAAAAAAAAAAAAAAAAAGGAGGATTGGCAATAGATGTTAGCTCATGGTCGGTCTTCCTCAGCAAAAAGAGGAGGATTGGCATGGATGTTAGCTCAGGGCTGATCTTCCTCACAAAAAAAAAAAAAAAAAAAGAAGCTGAGGTTGAATCCAAGGGAGTAATAATCATAATAAGTAACATTTACTTCACTGATTTATGTGCCAGCTGCTATTCTGAGCACTTTGTGTGTGTTAACTTATATAAACTTCCCAAGAGTACTAGCAGGTAGATACTAATATTCTACTTTTTATAGATGAGGAAACTGAGGCACTGAGAGGTTAAATAAATTGCTCACGATTACACAGTTATTAAGCAGAGTAACAGAAAGTTATCTGGCATAGAAAGCTGCTGTATTGGTGAGCTCATTTCTATTTCTGTTCCATCTCTTGAACAATACTGCTACTCAAGATATCTTTTTTTTCTTCAGATTTTTAAAAATAGACTTTACTTTTTAGAGCAGTTTTAGATTCACAGCAAAATTGAACAGAAAGTACAAAGAGTTCCCATATACTCCCGGTTCCCAAAACACACAGCCTCCCACACTATCAATACCTCCCACCACAGTGGTACATTTGTTACAATCAATGAACCTACATCGATTGACACATCATTATCATTCAAAGTCCATAATTTACATTACGATTCTCTTTTGGTGTTGTACACTCTATAGGTTTTTGACAAATGTATAATAACATGTATCCACCATTATAGTATCATACAGAATAGTTTCACTGCCCTAAAAATCCTCTGTGTTCTGCCTATTCATGTCTCCATCATGCCTCCAGTCCCGGGCAACCACTAATCGTTTTGTTGTCTCCATAGTTTTGTATTTTCCAGAATGTCATATAGTTGGAATCATACCATATGTAGCCCTTTCAGATTGGCATCTTTCACTTAGTAATATACATTTAAAGTTCCTCAATGCCTTTTCATGGCTTGAGAGCGCATTTCTTTTTAGTGCTGAATAATATTCCATTGTCTTGGATGTGCCACGGTTTATTTACCCATTCACCTACTGAATGACATCTGGGTTGCTTCTAAGTTTTGGCAATTATGAATAAAGCTGCTGTAAACATCCCTGTACAGGTTTTTGTGTGAACATATGTTTTCAGCTCCTTTGGATAAATACTAAGGAGCACAATTGCTGGATCATATGGTCAGAGTATGTTTAGTTTTGTAAGAAACTGCCACCCTGTCTTCCAAAGTGGCTGCACCATTTTGCATTCCCACCAGCATTGAATAAGAGTTCCTGTGGCTCTACATCCTTTCAGTATTTGGCATTGTCAGTGTTTTGGATTTTAGCCATTCTAATAGGTGTGTAGTAGTATCTCGTTGTTTTAATTTGCAATTCCCTAATGAATGATGTTGAACATCTCTGCATATGCTTATTTGCCATCTATATATATATTTTTGGTGAGGTGTCTATTCAGATCTTTTGCCCATTTTTTAATTGGGTTGTTCGTTTTCTTGTTGACTTTTAAGAATTCATTGTATGTTTTGGATGACAGTACATTATCAGATATGTCTTTTGCAAATATTTTCTCTGTCCTTGGCTTGTCTTTTCATTTTCTTTCTTTCTGTCTGTCTTTTTTTGTTTTGGTGATGAAAATTAGCCCTGAGCTAACATCTGTTGCCAATCCTCCTCTTTTTGTTGAGGAAGATCGGCTCTGGGCTAACATCCGTACCCATCTTCCTCTACTTTATATGGGACGCCGCCACAGCATGGCTTGATAAGTGGTGCATAGGTCTGCGCCCAGGATCCGAACCCGCGAACCCCGGGCCACTGAAGTAGAGGGCGCAAACTTAACCACTACACCACTGGACTGGCCTGTCTTTTCATTTTCTTGACCATGTCTTTCATAGAGCAGAAGTTTTTAATTTTAATGAAGCCTAACCTATCAATTTTGTTGTGTGTGTGAGGAAGATTAACCCTGAGCTAACGTCCGATGCCAATCCTCCTCTTTTTGCTGAGGAAGACTGGCCCTGGGCTAACATCCATGCCCATCTTCCTCCACTTTATGTGGGACGCCGCCACAGCATGGCTTGACAAGCAGTGCACCGGTGTGTGCCTGGGATCCGAACCCTGGGCCACTGCAGTGGAGTGCACGCACCCAACCGCTACGCCACCGGGCTGGGCCCTAGCTTGTTAATTTTTTCTTTCATACTTCATTGTTTTGATGTTGTATCTAAAAAGTCATTGCCAAACCAAAGCTCATCTAGATTTTCTCCTATGTTATTTTACAGGAGTTTTATAGTTTTGTGTTTTACCTTTAGGTGTATTACCTACTTTGAGCTTTTTTTTTTTTTTTTTTTTTGCTGAGGAAGATTCACCCTGAGCTACCATCTGTTGCCAATCTTCCTCTTTTTTTTTTTCTTTTTGCTTGAGGAAGATTAGCTCTGAGCTAACATCCATGCCAGTCTTCCTCTATTTTGTATGTAGGTTGCCGCCACAGCATGGCTGACGAGTGGTGTAGGTCTGTGCCCGGGATCTGAACCCCTGGACCCAGGCCACCAAAGCAGAGTGCACTGAGCTTAACCACTATGCCATGGGACCAGCCCCACTTTGAGCTGATTTTTGTGAAGAGTGTAAGGTCTATGTCTAGATTAATTTTCTTGTATGTGAATATCTAGTCATTCCTGCACCTTTTGTTGAAAAATCTATCTTTTCTCCACTACGTTGCCTTTGCTCCTTTGTCAAAGTTCAGTTGACTATATTTATGTGGGTTATTTCTGTGTTCTCTATTCTGTTTGGTTGATTTATTTGTCTCCTCTTTCACCAATACCACACTGTCTTGATTCCTGTAGCTTTAAAGTAAGTCTTGAAGTCAGATAGTGTCATTCCTCCAACTTCATTCTTCTCCTTCAGTATTGTGTTAGCTATTCTGGGTCTTTTGCCTCTCTTTATAAACCTTAAAATCATTCTGTCAATATCCACAAAATAACTTGCTGGGATTTTGGTTAGGATTGCATTGAATTTATAGATCAAGTTGGGAAGACCTGACATTAGACAATGAGTCTTACTGTTCATGAACATGAAATATGTCTCTCTTTGTTTAGTTACTCTTTGATTTCTTTTGTCAGAATTTTTTAGTTTTCCTCATGTAGATCTTGTACATATTTTGTTAGATGTATTCCTAAGTATTTCATTTTTGGAGGCTGCTAATATAAATGGTATTGTATTTTTAATTTCAAATAACACTTGTTCATTGTTGGTATATAGGAAAGCAATTGGTTTTTGTATATTAACCTTGTATCCTGGAACCTTGCTATAATTGCTTATTACTTCCAGAAGGTTTTTTGTTGATTTTTTCAGATTTTCGGCACAGATAATCATGTCTTCTGTGAACAAAGACAGTTATATTTCTTCCTTCCCAATCTGTATAGCTTTTATTTCCTTTTTTTTTTTTTGTCTAATTGCATTAGCTAGGACTTCCAGTACAATTTGGAAAAGATGTGGTGAGAGGGGACATCCTTCCTTAATCTTAGTGAGAAAGCTTCTAGTTTCTTACTCTTAAGTATGATGTTAACTGTAGGTTTTTTGTAAATGTTCCCTATCAAGTTAAGGAACTTCCCCTCTGTTCTTATTTTGCTAAGAGGTTTTATCGAGAATGGGTGTTGGATTTTCTCAAATGCCTTTTCTGCATCTACAGATATGATCACGTGATTTTTTTTCTTGTTTAGCTTCTTGATATGATTAATTGATTTTCAGATGTTGAACCAGCCTTGCATACCTGGAATAAATCCTACTTGGTCATGGTCTATAATTCTTTTCATTCGTTGTTGGATGCGATTTGTAAATATTTTGTTGAGGATTTTTGCATCTATGTTCGTGAGAGATATTGGTCTGTAGTTTTCTTGTAATTTCTTTTTCTGGTTTCGGTATTAGGGTAATGTGGCTTCATAGAATGAATCAGGAAATATTGCCTTTGCTTCTGTCTTCTGGAAAAGATTGTAGAGAATGGTATAATTTCTTCCCTAAATTTGGTAGAATTCACCAGTGAACCCATTTGAGCCTGGTGCTTTCTGTTTGGGAAGATTACTTAATACTGATTTAGTCAATTCCTTTACTACATATATGCCTATTCAGATGGTCTGTTTCTTCTTGGGTGAGTTTTATTATATTGTGGCTTTCAAGGGATTGGTTCATTTCATCTAGGTTATCAAATTTTGGGGCATAGAGTTGTTCATAGTATTCCTTTATTATCTTTTTAACGTCCCTGGCATCTGTAGTGGTGGCCCCTTTTTTATTTCTGGTATTAGTAATTTGTATCTTCTCTCCTTTTTCTTAGTTAGGCTGGCTAGAGGCTTGTCGATTTTAATGCTCTTTTCAAAGAGCCAGCTATAGGTTTTGTTGATTTTCTCTATTGATTTCCTATTTTCAATTTCATTGATTTCTGCTGTAATTCTATTATTTCTTTTCTTCTGTTTACTTTGGATTTAATTTGCTCTTCTTCTTCTAGTTCCTGTGATAGAATCTTAGATTATTGATTGTAGATCTTTTTTCTTTTCTAATATATGCATTCAAGGCTATAAATTTCCCTCTAAGCAGTGCTTTTGCTGAATCCCACAAATGTTGATAAGTTGTATTTTCATTTTCACTTAATTCAAAATACTTTTAAATTTCTTTTGAGATTTTGTCTTGACCTATGTGTTATTTAGAAGTGTGTTGTTTAATCTCCAAGTATTTTGGGGATTTTCCAGCTATCTTTCTCTTATTGATTTCTAGTATAATTCTGTTGTGGTCTGAGAGTGTAAAGTGTATGATTTCTGTTCTTTTTTACATTAAAGTGTATTTTATGGCCCGGAATGTGGTCTGTCTTGATGAACAAGATATCTTTTTCCTTGTACTGAATTGAAGACTCTTAGATTAATGAAGAAATTTTAAAATAATTCTGTTTTCCATCAGTGATAGGTTCTTAGCACTTTATCTTCAAATTATTTCATGATTTGTTCTAATGGAGGAAAGTTTTTCCCGTTTTGGTGATATGTTCCTGCATATACCAACCTAGGTCTCAGAATGAGTGACATCTGTGGAAAATCTAGGCTGTCCTCATAAAATGTGTATTTGCACGTTAGTGAAAGTGTTCTACATTATGAATCTGTACTTTTTTTTTTTTGGCTGAGGTAGCATATCCCATCAGCTGGAAATTTTTAAAAATGGGGGAACATTTAACATTTCTCAGAGACTGATAAATAATAAATTTTCATTATACTTTTAAAATCTGATAATTTTTTTTCCTATCCCATTTAGTTTTGTCAGCCCGGCGGGTGGCAGCTGTCCAGAGAGAGGAAGCAGCCAACGTTTTTTGTGGTAGTCCTGACAGATATTGACTCAGATCGACACTACTGCTCATGCCTAACCTTCTATGAGGCAGAGATCAATCTTCAGGTACAATTTTTCTAGCCAAAGTACAGATAAAGGGACAATATTTAGTTTTTTTGATGCCATATTTGTGTTTGTTAGAACTACAAGTTTGAGTCTATGGGCTACTTTAAAAAGATTGAGGTACTATACTGTTGGAGAAGAGAGCAGGAAGGTAAAGTTACTGTTAAAGTTTGTTCTCTTTAAAATATTGATCATAATCTGAATATTTCTAAGAATAGCATATCTGTAAATTGGTTTATTAGAAGATTTGTATCCTCTCATGGTGAACCTATGATTTTCCTGTCAGTCCTTCTCCTGAGGGGTCTTTCACAGAATATAGAGCATTTAATCAGAATGTTTATAAATCACTTATCACAATGCTTGATATTAATTTTTAAGCACCCAAATAAATGTCAACTCATTATTATTATTGGTGGTAGTATCAACGTGATAGGACTGAACTTCATAAGATAGAACCATAGAAATTAAAAATACTGAGTCTTTAAGAGAATTAGTTTGGGTTGTTAGTTTCAGACAATTGGATCTACTTTCTCTAATTTACCGCAGAAAAGGATTTATAACAACGTATTGGGCAGCTTATGTAATTTCATGGGTGAGGGGTGAGCAGGGAACCCATTCTGGGTACTAGGAACTACCTAGCTTGGGGCAATTCTAGTAGAAACCATACTTTTTCTATCTTTGACTACTTGACACTTATGAGGTCAGGTACCAGACACTACAACCTTCCCAGTTGTTGCCCTAAAAATCCAATCTTCTGTGTGCACCCACTGTCTCACAGTGGTGACTTATGCTTTAGTCTCATATGGGCTGTTTCCTTCTGAAAGTCAGATTGCATGCAGATCCCACCCCCTGCAAAGGAATTAGAAAAACTTTTCTGTTATTGTTATTTGTTTGTTTTGCTTTCAAGGCTCTATAGTACAAGAAGGAAACTATGAAAGAGTTGGGTTGATGTTGAGTGAGCCAGTCTGTATTATCTGCTGTACTTTCTGCTGGACGCAGATGAATGTGTTTCACCGCTGGGGAAAAGGATTGCTTTCTGAAATGACCTCACAAAGGAGCATTTGTTGTTTTGGTTAACTTAACTAAACTCCAAGATCTGAATTTTCTAGATGCAGAAATCTGATTTTTCAGTACAAGAGGAGACAAATCACCTTTTATGACACAGACTCACGTTATCTGAGTTCATTAGACTGATGTATTAAAACCAGCGTACTAGTTTATTAATTTCAGAGGTTCCATGGAACAAAAATACGCATTATCTGCAGTATCAGCACATTCTCTCCTTATCAGATCTTTGTGAGAAGCCATATCAAAATCAGAAGCATTTTGATTGTAGAATCAAACTAAAGAATATTTGATGTCAGATATTTAATACCTGCCAGACTAACATAGCCCATTCTTTCTGTTTGAAATTAGAGATTATGTTGTCAATGGGGACAGAAAACTTAAAAGTCAATGACTATAGTCTTCTCTGTCCTGGATAGTGTTTGGGTGGATGTTGCCAACAAACAACTGATCAAATTCCCATTTTGATCAATTCAGTCTAAATAAGAAAGAGTGTTCTCCACCCAAGAACCTCTCTATCTCTTTTAGGTGACCTTTATTTCTATGTTGATCTTTAGTATTTAAGTACTGAGAATGCAATATTTTCTTTTCTTTCCATATTCTTGAGGGTATCTCTTCAAACTCCCTAGAATTGTCTACTGAAATTAACTGTGATTATTTAGGTTCTCCCTTCTCTCTCCTTACTTATCAACTCCTCTTGCCCCAAATAAACTGACAGAAAAGTAATATATTAAGGGGGACTCCAGTCTAAAATGGCAACATAGGAAGCTCCTAAACTCACTTCCTCTCATGGACACACTGAGTCTACAGCTGCACACAGAGGGATTCCCTCTGAAAGAAATCCAGAAACCAGCTGAGCAACTCCTACACATCAGGCAAATGAGAAAATACCCACATTGAAACAAGTAGGAAAGGCTGGGATACACTCTCGCCTAAACCCCACCTCCAGGACAGTGACGTGCAATTGGGAAGGAAGGAAGGAATTTACAACTCCCAGCTTTTCCCTGAGGTGTGAAGGGTTCATACCCAACATCTAGCCCCCAACTTGTAAGACTTCCACCTGAGAGTTGGGCCCCCAAAACACCCAGCTCTGTAAGCCAGTGGGGCTTATGTCCACGAGACCCACCAGACTATAACAAACAAAGAAAGAGTTCTTAATGAGTTTGCAAGGATTCCCTGTGGCTGTCCCCCCAGGACTCAGTGTGGAAGGAGCAGAGAGAAAGACCCATCTCCCAATCTTTCCCTGAAAGAGTCCTATTCCCATACTTTAAAAGCTGCTTCCTGGGTCAAGTTTCTAATTTAGCACACATCTGAGGGCTGATTCTGATCCTCCCCAGAGACTACAGAGGCCGGCAGATGCTATCTCCACATTTTCTCTCTGGCCCACTCCAGTTCACTGATTTCCTCATGGAAAGAGCTGTGCACATGTTTGGCACCCCACATTTTGCAGCTGCCACCCAAGGAATGCACCTTTGTAATCCCTTGGCTCTGGTGGCCAGCAGGGCTTGAGCTCCCAGATGCACAGGACTGTGCAAAGCACATTCTTAATGAGCCGTCCCCTCCAGGGCTTAGTGCAGAGGGAGCAGATAGAAATGCCCATCTCCAAGTCTTTCACTGAAAGAGATATATTGGCATACATTAAAAGCTGCTGTCTGAGAGTCTGGCTTCCAATTATCCTGAATCTAGGTGATGACTGAGATCCTCACCTTTGAGACACTCACGGGTCTTGGCACACCTTCAACTGTAGGGAGTACTAAGAGTTAAGTAGGCTGCTTGTATAATCGCAAAGGTTTGAGAGATAACCAAGAGCTAGGGCAGGGTTGAACAATAAGGTTCATCTTCTACAAGAGGCCACTCCTTCAAGACTAGGAGAGGTGGCAGTTTTATCTAATGCATAGAAACCAACACTGAGAGTCAAGGAAAATGAAGAAATAGAGGAATATGTCCCAAATGAAGGAACCAGATAAAACCTCAGGAAAAAAGATCTTAGTGAAATAGAGATAAGTGATTTACCTGATAAAGAGTTCAAAGTAATAGTGACAAAGATGCTCACCAAACTCAAGAGAAGAATGAATGAACAAAGTGAGAATTTCAACAAAGAAATAGAAAATATCAGAAAGTACCAAATAGAAGGCACAGAGCTGAAGAATACAATAACTGAATAGAAAAATACACTAGAGGGATTCAATAGCAGACTAGATGAAGCTGAAGAAAGGATTAGTGATCTTGAGGATAGGGCAGTGGAAATCACCCAATCAAAACAGTAGTAAGAAAAAAGAATGGAGATAACTTAAAGGACTTATGGGACAACATCAAGGGGACCAACAATCATATTATAGGAGTCCCAAAAGGAGAAGAGAGAGAGAAAGGGGCAGAAAACTTCTTTGAAGAAATAATGGCTGAAAACTTCCCTGACCTGGAGAAGAAAACAGACATCTAGATCCAGGAATCCCAGAGAGTTCCAAATAAGATGAACCCTAAGAGACCCACACCACAGTACATAATTAAAGTGTCAAAAGTTAAAGACAAAGAAAGAATCTTAAAAACAGCAAGAGAAAAACAACTTGTTCTTAAAAGGTAACCCCCATATGACTATGAGCAGATGTTTCAGTAGAAACTTTACAGGCCAGAAGGGAATGGTGACACATTCAAAGTGTTGAAAGGTAAAAACTGCCAACCAAGAATACTCCACCTGGCAACATTGTCCTTCAGAATTGAAGGAGAGAGAATTTTTCAGACAAGCAAAAGCTAAATGAGTTTATCACCACTAGACTGGCCTTAATGAGAAATGTTAAAGGGAGTTTTTTAAGCTGAAATGAAAGGGTGCTGATTAGTAACAGGAAAACATAAAGTATAAATTTCACTTGTAAAGATAAATACATAGTAAATTTCAGAATAATGTAATGTTGTAAAGGTGGTGGGTTAATCACTTATAAAGCTAGTATGAAGATTAAAAGACAAAAGCAGTAAAAATAACTATAACTATAGTAACTTGTTAATGGATACACAACATAAAAAGACGTAAATTGTGACATCAAAAACATAAAATGGGGGGGTAAAAATGTAGAGCTTTATAATATGTTCAAATTTAAGTTGTTATAAACTGAAAATAGACTGTTATAAGTTGTTTTATTTAAACCTCATGGTAACCACAAAGCAAAACCTACAGTAGTTACACAGAAGGTAAAGAAAAAGAAATCTAGGCTCTTGGCGGAGTCAAGATGGCGGCGTAGGCAGACTCTGAACTCACCTCCTCCCGTGGACACAGCCAATTTACAACTACTGGTGGAAAAATTACCCCTGAGACAGAACTGAAAACTGGATAAGAGGAACTCCTGCAACAGCAGACAATCATAACTGAGGTAGAAGAGGCAGAGACCCCCTTCTGGAGAGGAAAAACGCCGCCTTCACAAGCCGCCAGCTTCACGGCCGCCGGGAGCAGCTCGCAGGTACGCACCCTCCCTGGAGGCGCGGGGTCCTGAGCCGGTGAGCGCCCCCGCTGTGGGCATTTTGTGGACCCAGCACAATCGACACCAGCGGCATAATATCTGACTTTGCCTGCTACTAAAGCATGGGGGAGCACCCCCAGAAAACCCGGTTTACAAAGAAACTAAAACTGGCTCTTAAAGGGCCCGCGCACAAACTCACCCGTTCCAAAAAGCATCCTAAAATCACCAGAAAGAGAGGTGCACAGTGCTTTGGTGACAAGAGACTCACCTAATAGGCCCTGAGTGCATCTCGGTGAGGGGTGAGACCTCTCCAGGGACTGGGACATTGGCGGCGGCCATTGTTGTGACCTGGTGTGAGCATGCTGACACAGACGCCATTGGAGTTCTCCCTGAGGCCTGCTAGCCCAGGGTCTGCTCCACCCCCTAGAGCACCGATTTAATCCAGCTCAGCCAGGGCAGGCAGCCCATCCTAGAGACTGGCCCCACCCAACAACAAGCCCTCAGGCAACGTGTGGGCCTGCATAGATTGGTGACTGGATTCTCTGCAGCCTGGCAACTGAGCCGACTTGAGCAGGCAGGGTGTGCACAAGGAGCGGGTGGAGAGTGTGGGGCGGTGGCGGAGTGTGTGGGGCTCCTGCCGTGGTGAGACTGGGTCCGCTTGGGGAGGTCGGGGCGCTCACACGGGGCAGGACTGTGTTGACTGTGTGTGCGGACCAGTGGGCAACAGGGCTTGTCAGCTGCAAAAGACTTGAGCTTCTCAAAGACCCACATAGGAGGTTTGCCCCACCTTCCAAAGCCTGAAACAATTGGGTGCTCCTGTGCCTGAGGCCAGCCCCACCCAGCTGCAATCCTCAGAGAGCTGACAAGAGACCTAATAGGCTAGAGGCTTACAGCAATTGTAAGGCCCTGAGCCTAACAACCTGCCACGGTGGGGGCCTACTCACTTAAAAGAAATACTGCAACACAAATGTGGTATTAGAACTTGCAGCCAACTGAGCTGGGGCTCCCCACACGTGATAAAGAGACTGAAGGGCCCACAACAACTACAAGCAGCTGAGCATTACAACAGCTGGCCAGGAGCATAACTCAGCCTCCCTGGGCGCCTATAGGGAGAGCTAACAGGCCACAATAGAAGGACACACGTAGCCCACATAGGGGCCACCCCTGGAACATTGAGAACTGAGTGAAGCAAACTGGAAGCCTCCTAAGGCATCACTTACATAAGGTCACCTATCCAAGAGCAGGAGACATAGCTGACCTACCTAATACGTAGACACAAGCACAGGGAAAGAGGCAAAATGAGGAGGCAAAAGAATACATTCCAAGTAAGGGAACAGGACAAAACCCCAGAAAAGGAACTAAGTGAAACAGAAATGAGCAACCTACCTGACAGAGAGTTCAAACTAAGAGTGTTAAGGATGCTCACTGATCTGGGGAGAAGAATAGATGAACTCAGTGAGAATGTCAATAAAGAAATGGAAGATATAAAAAAGAACCAATCAGAAATGATGAATACAATACTGGAAATGAAAAATTCATTAGAGTAGAGGATACAGAAGAACGGATCTGTGAGCTGGACGAAAGACTAGAAGAAATTACCCAAGGTGAACAGGTAAAAGAGAAAAGAATTAAAAAGAGTGAGGACAGTCTAAGGGACCTCTGGGACAACATCAAGCACACTAACATCCATGTTATAGGTGTCCCGGAAGGAGAAGAGCGAGACAAGGGGGCAGAGAATCTATTTCAAGAAATAATAGATGAAAACTTCCCTAACCTAAGGAAGGAAACAGACATCCAGGTACAGGAAGCACAGAGAGCCCCAAACAAGAAAAACCCAAAGAGGCCCACACCAAGACACATCATAATCAAAATGTCCAGAATTAAAGATAAAGAGAGAATCCTAAAAGCCGCAAGAGAATGTCAAGTTAAATACAAAGGAAACCCCATAAGGCTATCAGCTGATTTCTCAGCAGAAACCTTACAGGCTAGAAGAGAATGGCACGATATATTTAAAGTGCTAAAAGGAAAAAACTTACAGCCAAGGATACTCTACCCAGCAAGGTTATCATTCAAAATGGAAGGAGAGATCAAAATTTTCCCAGACTAGCAAAAACAAAGGAGTTTGTCACCAAGAAACCAGTGCTACAAGAAATGTTAAAGGGACTGATTTAAGGGGAAAAGAGAAGACCAAAAATAGGAAAAATTATCTATTTCCATGATTAGAACGTAATGGATACAAATACACAAAAAAGAGGTTAGATTTGATATCAGAAACATAAAAGGAGGGAGGAGGGGAGTTAAAGAGTACAGCTTTCAGACAGAGGTCAAACTAAAGTGACCATCAATTCTGTATAGAAGAAGAAAGGAACAGAGAAGGACTACTAAAACACTGAGGAAAAAAAAAAAAAAGTTAAAAAATGGCAGTAAGTACATACTTATCAATAGCTACTTTAAACGTCAATGGACTAAATGCTCCAATTAAAAGGCATAGGGTGGCTGACGGGATAAAAAAACAAGACCCATATATATGCTGCATACAAGAGACACACTTCAGACCTAAAGATACTCACAAACTGAAAGTGAAGGGATGGAAAAACATACTCCACGCAAATGGCAATGAAAGAAAGCTGGGGTAGCAGTACTCATATCAGACAAAATAGACTTTAAAACAAAAACTGTAAAAAGAGACAAAGAAGGGCATTACATAATGATCAAGGGAACAATCCAACAAGAGGATATAACACTTGTAAATATCTACGCACCCAATGTAGGTGCATCTAAATATATAAAGCAATTATTAACAGACATAAAAACAGAAATAGACAGTAACACAATAATAGTAGGGGACTTTAACACTCCACTTACACCAACAGATAGATCATCCAAACAGAAGATCAATAAGGAAACATTGGCCTTAAACGACACACTAGAACAGATGAACCTAGTACATATATACAGAGCATTCCAACCAAAAACCGAAGAATACACGTTCTTTTCAAATGCACATGGAACATTCTCCAGGATTGATCACATATTAGGCCACAAGACAAGTCTCCATAAATTTAAGAAGATTGAAATAATACCAAGCATCTTTTCTGACCACAACGGTATGAAACTAGAAATCAACTATAGGAAGAAAATCATAAAAGCCACAAATACATGGAGATTAAACAAAAAACTACTGAACAATGACTGGGTTAACGAAGAAATCAAAGAAGAAATCAAAAAATACCTGGAGACAAATGAAAATGAAAATACGACATGCCAGAATTTATGGGATACAGCAAAAGCGGTTCTAAGAGGAAAGTTTATAGCGATACAGGCCTATCTCAACAAACAAGAAAAATCTCAAATAATCTTAACAATGCACCTAAAGGAACTGGAAAAAGAAGAACAAACAAAGCCCAAAATCAGTAGAAGAAGGGAAATAATAAAAATCAGAGCAGAAATAAATGAAATAGAGACCAAAAAAACAATAGAAAAATTAATAAAACCAAGAGCTGGTTCTTTGAAAAGATCAACAAAATAGACAAACCTTTAGCTAGACTCACCAAGAAAAAAAGAGAGAAGGCACAAATAAGTAAAATCAGAAATGAAAGAGGAGAGGTTACAACAGACACCTCAGAAATACAAAAGATTATAAGAGAATACTATGAAAAGCTATATGCCAACCAATTCGACAATCTGGAAGAAATGGATAAATTCTTAGAATCATACAACCTTCCAAAACTGGATCAAGAAGAAGCAGAGAATTTGAATTGACCAATCACCAGTAAGGAGATCAAAACAGTAATCAAAAACCTCCCCAAAAATAAAAGTCCAGGACCAGACAGCTTCCCTGGTGAATTCTACCAAACATTCAAAGAAGACTTAATACCTATCCTTCTCAAACTCTTCCAAAAAATTGAGGAGTGGGGGAAGCTCCCTAACTCATTCTGCGAAGCTGACATTACCCTGATACCAAAACCAGACAAGGACAACACAAAAAAAGAAAATTAGAGGCCAATATCACTGATGAACATCGATGCAAAAATCCTCAACAAAATACTAGCAAATCGCATACAAGAATATGTTAAAAAGATTATACACCATGATCAAGTGGGATTTATTCCAGGTATGCAGGGATGGTTTAACATTCGCAAATCAATCAATGTAGTACACCACATTAATAAAATGAAGAACAAAAATCACATGATCATCTCAATAGATGCAGAGAAAGCATTTGACAAGATACAGCATCCATTTATGATAAAAACTCTGAATAAAATGGGTATAGAAGGAAAGTACCTCAACATAATAAAGACCATATATGACAAACCCACAGCTAATATCATCCTCAATGGTGAAAAACTGAAAGCTATCCCTCTAAGAACAGGAACCAGACAAGGATGCCCACTGTCACCACTCCTATTTAACATAGTATTGGAAGTCCTAGCCAGAGCAATGAGGCAAGAGAAAGAAAGAAAAGGGATCCAAATTGGAAAGGAAGAAGTGAAACTGTCACTATTTGCAGATGACATGATTCTATATATAGAAAACCCTAAAGAATCCACCAGAAAACTTTTAGAAGTAATAAACGAATATGGTAAAGTTGCAGGATACAAAATCAACATACAAAAATCAGTTGCATTTCTATACACTAACAACGAAGTAGCAGAAAGAGAAATTAAGAATACCATCCCATTTACAATTGCAACAAAAAGAATAAAATGCCTAGGAATAAACTTAACCAAAGAGGTGAAAGATCTGTACACCGAAAACTATAAAACATTTCTGAAATAAATTGAAGAAGACACAAAGAAATGGAAAGATATTCTGTGCTCTTGGATTGGAAGAATTAACATAGTTAAGATGTCCATACTTCCTAAAGCCATCTATAGATTCAATGCAATCCCTATCAAAGTTCCAACAACATTTTTCACAGAAATAGAACAAAGAATCCTAAAATTTATATGGAACAACAAAAGACCCCGAATAGCTAAAGGAATCCTGAGAAAAAAGAACAAAGCTGGAGGTATCACACTCCCTGATTTCAAAATATACTACAAAGCTATAGTAACCAAAACAGCATGGTACTGGCACAAAAACAGACACACAGATCAATGGAATAGAATCGAAAGCCCAGAAGTAAACCCACACATCTATGGACAGCTAATCTTTGACAAAGGAGCCAAGAACATACAATGGGGAAAAGAAAGTCTCTTCAACAAATGGTGTTGGGAAAACTGGATAGCCACATGCAAAAAAATGAAAGTAGACCCTTATCTTGCACCATGCACAAAAATTAACTCCAAATGGATTAAAGACTTGAATGTAAGACCTGAAACTATGAAACTTCTAGAAGAAAACAGGTAGTACGCTCTTCCACGTCAGTCTTAGCAACATCTTTTCAAACACCACATCTGACCGGGCAAGAGAAACAACAGAAAAAATAAACAAATGGGACTACATCAAACTAAAAAGCTTCTGCACAGCAAAGGAAACCATCAACAAAACGAAAAGACAACCTAACAATTGGGAGAAGATATTTGCAAACCATACATCTGATAAGGGCTTAATCTCCAAAATATATAAAGAACTCATGCATCTCAACAACAAAAAAACTACCAACCCAATTAAAAAATGGGCAAAAGACCTGAACAGACATTTCTCCAAAGAAGATATATAGGTGGCCAACCGACACATGAAAAGATGTTCAAAATCACTAACTATCAGGGAAGTGCAAATCAAAACTAGAATGAGATATCACCTCACGCCCGTCAGAATGGCTATAATTAACAAGACAGGAAACAATATCTGTTGGAGAGGATGTGGAGAGAAGGGAACTCTCATACACTGCTGGTGGGAGTGCAAACTGGTGCAGCCACTATGGAAAACAGTATGGAGATTCCTCAAAAAATTAAGGCTAGAACTACCATATGATCCAGCTATTCCACTGTTGGGTATTTATCCAAAGAACTTGAAAACCCCAATTTGCAAAGGTACATGCACCCCTGTGTTCATTGCAGCGTTATTCACAGTAGCCAAGACTTGGAAGCAACCTAAGTGCCCATCAAGGGACGAGTGGATAAAGAAGATGTGGTATATATACACAATGGAATACTACTCAGCCATAAGAAACGATGAAATCCAGCCATTTGTGACAACATGGATGGACATTGAGGGTATAATGCAAAGTGAAATAAGTCAGAGGTAGAAGGTCAAATACCGTATGATTTCCTTCATTAAGTAGTAGATAATAACAACAATAAACAAACACATAGGGACAGAGATTGGATTGGTGGTTACCAGAGGGAAGGGGGGAGGGAGGAGGGTGAAAGGGATAATTCGGTACATGTGTGGTGATGGGTTGTAATTAGTATTTTGGTGGTGAACATGATGTAGTCCATGCAGAAATAGAAGTACAATGATGTACACCTGAAATTTTTACAATGTTATAAACCAATGTTACTGCAATAAACAAAAAATTTATTTAAAAAAAAATAAAAAAGAAAAAGAAATCTAAGCATATACCACTACAGAAAATCATCAAATCACAAAGGAAGAGAGTAACAGAGGGAGGAAGGAACAAGGAATTATGAAACAGCCAGAAAATAATTAACAGAATGGCAATAGTAAGTACAAACTGATCAATAATTACTTTAAATGTAAGTGGACTAAATTCTCCAATCCAAAGACATAGAATGGCTGAATGGATAAAGAAGTAAGACCCAACTGTATCCTACTTATCAGAGACTCACTTCAGTCTGAAAGATACATATAAAATGAAAGTGAAGGGACTGAAAAAGATATTCCATGCAAATGGAAACCAAAAGAAAGGTAGGGTTGCTGTATTTATCAGAGAAGAATAGACTTTAAGCCAAAAACTGGAATAAGAGACAAAAAAGGTCGTTAAATAATGATAAAGTAGTCGACTCATCAAGAGGAGTTAACAGTTGTAAATATTTATGCACCCAACATCAGAACACCTAAATATATAAAGAAAATATTAACAGATCTGAAGGAAGAAACTGACGGCAATACAATAATAGTGTAGGACATCAGTATCCCACATTCAACAATAGATGGATCATCCAGACAGAAAATCAATAAGGAAAATAGAACTTAAATGACATGTTAGACCAGATGGACCTAACACACATATGCAGAACCTTCCATCAAACAGCAGCAGAATACACATTCTTCTCAAGCCTACTTGGAAGATTCTCCAGGATAGATCTTATGTTAGGCCACAAAGCAAGTCTTAATAAATTTAAGAAGACTAAAATCATATCAAGCTTCTTTTCTGACCACAAAAGTGTGAAAATAGAAATCAATTAGAAGAAAACTGGAAAATTCACAAATATGTGAAGATTAAACAACATGTTACTGAACAACCAATGGGTCAAAAAATCAACTAAAAGAGGAATCAAAAAATATCTGAGACAAATGAAAATGGAAATTTGGCCTACCAATGTATGAGATGAAGCAGAAGCAGAGATAATGGGGGAGCTTGTAGTGATAAACACCTACATTAAGAAAAATGAAAGATCTCCAATAAACAACCTAAGTTTACACTTTAGGTAACTAGAAAAAGAACAAACTAAGCCTAAATTTAGTAGAAAGAAAGAAATAACAAATATCTGAGTGGGAATAAGTGAAATAGAGAGTAAAAAGACAATAGAAAAGATCAATGAAACTAAGAGCTGCTTTTGGAAAAGATAAACAAAGTTGACAAACTTTTAGCTAGACTCATCAAGAAAAAAGAAAAAGGACTGAAATAAATAAAATTAGAAATGAAAGAGAGGACATTAGAACTGATACCACACAAATACAAAGGATCATAAGAGACTATTATGTATTATGAATGATTACTCGCCAACAAATTGGACAACCTAGACAAAATAGATATGTTTCTAGAAACGTAAGACCTACCAAGACTAAATCATGAAGAAATATAAAATATGAACAGACCAATTATTAGTGAAGATATTGAATCAGTAATCAAAAACCTCCCACCGGGGCCAGCCTGGTGGCATAGTGGTTAAGTTTGTGTGCTCTGCTTCAGTGGCCTGGGGTTTATGGGTTCAGATCCTGGGTGTGGACCAATGCACTGCTTATCAAGCCATGCTGTGGCGGCGTCCCATATAAAGTAGAGGAAGATGGGCATGGATGTTAGCCCAGGGCCAGTCTTCCTCAGCAAAAGGAGTAGGATTTGCAGCAGATGTTGGCTCAGGGCTAATCTTACTCACACACAAAAAAAACAAACAAAAAACCTCCCACCAAAGAACAGTCCAGGACCAGATGGCTTTACTGGTCAATTCTACCGTACATCTAAAGAAGAATTAATATCAGTCCTTCTCAAACTCTTCCAAAACATCAAAGAGGAAAGGAACACTTCCTAACTCATATTACGATGCCAGCATTACCCTGATACCAAAATCAGACAAGGACACCACAAGAAAAGAAAACACAAGCTGATGTCCCTGATGAATGTGGGTGCAAAAATCCTCAACAACAAAAAAAATTTAGCAAACTGAATTCAACAATACATTTAAAGGATCATCCACCATGATCAAGTGGGATTTATTCCTGGGATGCAGGGGTGGTTATAAACATGCAAATCAATGAATGTGACACATCACTTTAACAAAATTAAGGATAAAAATCATATGATCTTCTTAATAGATGCGGAAAAAGCCTTTGACAAAATTCAGCATCCATTGATGATAAAACTCTCAACAAACTGAGTATAGAGGGAACATACTTCAACATAATAAATGCCATATATGACAAGTCCACAGCTAACATCATAGTCAACAGTGAAAAGCTGAATGCTTTTCTCATAAGTTCCAGTAGAAGTCACTTGTAACTCTTGCCACTTTTATTCAACATAGTATTGGAAGTCCTAGCCTGAGAAATTAGGCAAGAAAAGGAAATATAAGGCATTCAAATCAGAAAGGAAGAAGTAAAACTGTCTCTGTTTGCAGATGACATGATATTATATATAAAAAATCTCTAAAGACTACCAAAAATTTTAGAACCAATAAACAAATTGTGTAAAGTTGCAGGATATGAAATCGATACACAAAAATCAATTGCATTTGTATATACTAACAACTAACTATCAAAAAGAGAAATTAAGAAAACAGTCCCATTTGTAATTGCATGAAAAATACTAAATTACCTAGGAATAAATTTATCAAGGAGGTAAAAGATCTGTACCCTGAAAACTATAAGACATTGATGATAGAAATTGAAGAAGACACAATTGAATGGAAAGATAGTTCATGCTCATGGACTGGAAGAATTAATAATGTTAAGATGTCCATACGAAGAAATCTACAGATTCACCGCAATCTCTATCAAAATTCTAATGGCATTTTTCACAGAAAGAGAAAAAATTCTAAAACTCTTATGAAACCACAAAAGATCCCAAATAGCCAAAGTAATCTTGAGAAAGAAGAATAAAGTTAGAGGCATCACACTTCCTGATTTCAAAGTATATTACAAAACTATAGTAATCAAAACAGTATGGTATTGGCATAAAAACAGATGCATAGATCAGTGGAACAGCATACAGAGCCCAGAAATAAACTCATGCATATATAGTCAATTAATGGTGACAGAGGAGTCAAGAATATACAGTGGCGAAAGGATAATCCATTCAGTAAATGGTGTTGGGAAAACTGGACAGCCACATGCAAAAGAACAAAACTGGACCTATGTGTTACACCATATACAAAAACAAATTCAGAATGGATTAAAGACTTGAATGTAAGACCTGAAACAGAATTAACTCCTAAAAGAAAACGTATGGAGTAAGCTCCTTGATGAAGGTCTTGGCAGTTGTTTTTAACTCTGACACCAAGAGCAAAACTAAACAAGTAAGACTACAAGAAAGTAGAAAGCTTCTGCACAGCAAAGGACACCAGCAAAATCAAAAGACAACCTACAGAATGGGAGAAAATATTTATAATCATATATCTGATAAGGGGTTAATATCCAAAATACATAAAGAACTCATACAACTCAATAGCAAAAAAAAATCCAGTTCAAAAATGGGCAAAAGACTTAAATAGACATTTTTCCAAAGAAGACATAAATGGCCAACACATATGCGGAAAGGTGCTCAACATCAGTAATCATCAGGGACATGCAGATCAAAACCAAAATACCACCTCATATGTGTTAGAATGGCTATTATAAAAAAAAAAGACGAGGTAAGTGTTCGCAAGACTGGAGAAAAGGGAACCCTTGTGCACTGCTGGTGGAAATGTGAATTGGTACAGCCACTATGGAAAACAGTATGGAGGTTCCTCAAAAAATTAAAAAGAGAACTGCCATATGATGTAGGAATCCCACTGCTGGGTATATATCCAAAGGAAATGAAAAGAGGATATCAAAAAGATATCTGTACTCCCATGTTAATTGCAGCAGTATTCACACCAGCCATGATATGGAAACAACCTAGTTGTCCATCAATGGTTGAATGGATAAAGATGTGATATATATATATATATCACATATATATCATATATATCACGGAATATTATTCAGCCATGAGAAAGAAGGAAATCCTGCCATTTACAACAACGTGGATTGACCTTGAGGGCATTATGCTAAGTAAAATATGTCAGACAAAGACAGATACGGCATGGTATCATTTATATGTGGAATCTTAAAAAAAAAATCAAACTCGCAAAAATAGAATAGAATGGTGGTTGCTAGGGGCTGAGGGGTTGGGGAAATAGGAAGAGGTTGATAAAACGGTACAAACTTTCAGCTATAAGATGAATAAAGGTCTGAGGATCTATAGTAGAACATGATGACTATTCATGATAAACTCTATATTCTATATGAAATTTACTGAGAGTAGATCTTAAACGTTCATAACAAAAATGAGAGAAATATGTGCAGTGATGGATATGTTAATTAACTAGTTGATGGAATCCTTTCACAATGTATCTGTATATCAAATCACCACTCTAAACATCTTACAGTTTTGTCCATTATATCTCGATAAAGCTGAAAAGAAAGACAATATAACAGGTGTAAAGAGGTTCTAGGAACCCCAGATAAACTGACAGAAAGCAATACATGAAGACATTATAGCAAGTATTTATGAAGAGGTTCTAGGAATTCTTGGATATTTTTTGAACTTTTTATTTGGAAATAATTTCAAACTTGCAGAAAAGTTATAAGAATATTGCAAACATCTATATACCCTTTACTGGTATTTACCTATTTTAATGTTTTATACCATTTCTTTATTATCATAAATAATATTATTTATTATTTTTAATAGATCCATCTCTCTCTCTCCCTCACTCCCTCTTTCTCCTTACACACACGCACACGCACACATTTTTTTCTGAACCATTTGAGAGAAATTTGCATGTGTCATCTCCCTTTGCCCTAAAGTCTTCAGTGTATATTTCATAGGAATAAGTATGATCTCTTACATAAACATAGTGTGAGTATCAGTACTTTATGGAAGTTTAACATCGATATTATACTTTTATCTAATCCATTCATATTTCAGTTTTGTCATTTAACCTAATAATGTCCTTTATAGCCTTTTTTTTTCTTTTGTCTTCAGTACAGGATGCAGTTTAAAATGATGTACTGCATTTAATTATCATTTCTCTTTTGTCTCTTTTCATCTGGAATAGTTGCTCAACATTTTATTGTTTTGTTTTTTTTTTTTTGGTGAGGAAGATCGGCCCTGAGCTAACATCTGCCAATCCTCCTCTTTTTTTTTTTCTGCTGAGGAATACTGGCCCTGGGCTGACGTCCATGCCCATCTTTCTCCACTTTATATGGGACGCTATCACAGCATGGCTTGACAAGCGGTGCGTCGGTGCACGCCTGGTATCCGAACCAGCGAACCCCGGGCTGCCGCAGCAGAGCGCGCTCACTTGACCGCTTGTGCCACCGGGCCGGCCCCTCAACATTTTATTGTTGAGCAAAGAATAATTTTTTTTTTTAAATAATACAGATCCCTATGCCCTTTTTAATATAATTTTCATTATTTTGTGTTTTCTCTGATATCTCTCATCTTTAGATTTAAGTTATACATCAACAGTTGGAATACTACCAAGATTTGGAATACTAAATGTGTTCCTTATAAAGGTCTCTGTCTATGGGTACACATCTGTAAGTACACAATGTCTATCTGCCCCCCATTGATGATGTTAATTTTGGTAACCTGGTCAGGTGATTGTCACTTATCTCTATTGTATAGTTGCTGTTTTTCTACTTGCAACTAGTAAACAATCTGTGGGAAGACCCTTTAAGACTATGCAAATATTCTTACTCATTAATCATGCCCTCCTACATTTAGCATTTAGTGATTGATTCTTGCCTGTGCCAATTTTTGTTATAATGGTTACAAAATGGTTATTTTCAACTCAACACACCCTCTACCTTTACCAGTCAGCAGTTGACATTTTAGTATAAGCAAGAGCTTTCCTGTCTTGTCTATCTATCTGAGCTATGGACTCATGTATTCCAGTTTATTTTTTCCTCAATAGTATATAATTAATGGTTTTCATTGTTTTAATGCACAAATTGTCCTAGATTTGACCAGTGGGCACCCTTTTAGGTTGGTTCCTGTATTCTTTTGACAAGGCCCCAGCATTTTTTTAAACCATTTTTTTTTTAACTTTTTGTCATAACAAGCTGATCCAGGCTCATCTTATTCCTTCCTTGCCACAGCCTTGAAATCAGCCATTTCTCTAAGGAGCCCTGGCTCATTTGAGTAGGGATTAATACTGAAACCAAGATCTAAGTTCTTGTGTATTTGGAATCAGTGTTTAAAAAGTTATTTGTCTTTAAATAATTTTCCCATTTTTAAGGGGACCAAAAAATTATAATTTATTTAGGTTTTACAGTTAACTTACAGAAGGTTAAAGTCTGCTTCTTAAGAGTTTTTCCAAGATTCTGAAAATGTAAATAAATTGTAAGAATTCTGGCTTCTATATAATTTCACTTAGGTAGTAGGTGCTAGCCGTAATTGTATGACAGTTTTTCTGTGCTCAGAACGGAAGGTTAATGTCTTTTGAAATTGGTCCCCAAAATGGTACAAACAATGAGAGAGAATTTAAAAAAATATATTAAAACCCAGATGATGTTCCTATCTAGGTCATCATTAATGTTGTTCCCATTTTCAGTGTGAACAGTTAACTATGTACTTGTAAAACAATGTGTTTTTCTTTTATTTTTGGATCATATCATCAGTTCAAAAATCTTTTAATTCTCGTTTGGTGTGAATTATTTCATACCAAATATACTATGACACATTATTTGGAAGCCTGAAGAGGAGGAACTTAGGGACACACACCATCCAAAGTATAGTTGTGCAACTTTAAAATTATTGGCTCTTATCTTTCCGAGATACAGTAACACTGTCAAAAATCACAAGCAAAATTTTGACATTAAACTTGTGATAACATATTCCCAGAATTACCCAAGTAGGCAATGTGATTGCAAATTTTTTAAGTAATCAGTAAAGTATGATAGATGTGAGGTTGCTTTTTATAGCTTATCTAAAAAAATGATAGACCTATCTACATTTTTTATTTAGTTGTATCATTTTAAAGTCTTGTAACGTGTTTGTGAACCAATAATAATGATGCAATTCGCAGTAAAGATATTTGCTATCTCAGCAAACAATGTCATTGAAGAAAGGGGGCAGATGAATGAGGGTACTTTGGGGAAGTAAGATGAAGAATAAAGAGGGAGATACATAGAAGGCATAAGATATGTTTCTTCATCTCAGTCAGCTTAAAATCTAGCTTGGGAGGCAAAATCAAAACAAGTTTAAAGACATTCCAAAGTACCTTATGCTAAGTACCAGTTCAATGAAAGAGTTAATAATTGAAGACTGGGCAGCTGGAATAAGTCTTACAGAGTTTAAAGGACTCAGTGGACATTTAAAAAACAAGAGCTAAGACTTAAACAAGAGCTAAGACTTAGAGTAAGGGAAAGAAAAAGGGCAATCCAGGCAAAAAGCTTCTGGGTAGGAAAAAAGATTTTAGTGCTTATGATAATTTAAGGCTTATGTACCAGGCACTCTTCTAAAGGTTTTACACTTTATTTTATTCCATTTTGTTTAATTTACACGTAGTTTATTTTATTCTCACAAGAACACCACTTGGTAGGTTTTAATATTCCCATTTCATACATGAAGCTAAAAGACTTACCCAGGGATATTCAGGTACTAAGTCAAACAGCTTGAATCTGTCTGCCTCCGAAGACCAAATACTAATATCGAATACTAAAACATGTACCATGAGGCTGCAAAAATTATATCAGTGGTTGAGGAATAAGTGTCAAGAATAAGACCACAATTGGTCTTATTTATTATCAGTATCTGACAATGGAAACATTACAAATCAATGGAATCTGTACATTTTAACAAATGTTAAGTGGTTGTTGAACTTTGTGAGAAAACAAAATAAATTTAAACGCTCATAATAAAATGCAACAATTCCAAATGATTGACCAATTTACCTGGAAAAATGAAGTAATAAAAATGGATTTCTAAACTGATCCCTTGACGGGAAAGCTTGGAACAGTGGAGGAGGTCACATATGAAACGTTATGATAGATTTATCTGAAGAATAACCCAGTCATTTTGTTTGTTTGTTTCTCTTTCCCCTCCCCTGGTTATCAAACTAAACTGTGCTCATTTTGGAAAACTTAGTATGTATTTGGAGAAAAGTAAGAGAAGAGAAAAAAAAATAGTTTGATATATTTTCTTTCAATATTATTGAAAGGTTTTTTACTAAAAATTTACAGATATAATTAATGTCTACATACTAATCGACCATATGGATATAACATACTTAATCCATCTCCTGATGGATGTTTATTTCCCCTTTTGTCAATATTATGAATAACACTGTGATGAACATCTCTTTGGAAAAATCTTGATTCCCTTAAGGAGGGTTTTGTCAATGATAACCTTACTAAATTAGAAATTATGAATAGAGAAGTGTGGAAACTGGGCTTGCCAATCAACATATATTTGATAGTATTCTAGAGACTAATCCTCAGACCTTATTCAACAAGGAGAGTCTAGTGAAAACTAGCATAAGTAACATAATTCAGACAGAGATAAAAAATTGGAGGACTTATATATCCTGAGTCTATTCTATAGTTTGATAATTTGCAGCATATGCAGATATTCAGATGGGACTCTACTTATAGTATAAAATGATGAAGATTATGCTTTTTATGAAAGGGTTCTGTCTCCGCCCTTTCCCCCTTTTTAAAACGGCAGTTGGCTGATGGACAGGATGCTGAATCTTAACATCCCCTTGACATTCTTCATAGATGCATTTTGTAGGGAAAAACTTTCACTGAATTAGCTATGAGTAGTTTATATTATTTATGCTTAAAATGATATGAGACATTTAAAAAACAGGAGAAATTTTTGAGAACAGGTTCCCAAAGTCCTTCAGCATTAAATGCCTTTTCTAAAATTTTGACAACAATTTTACACTAAGGAGGGCTGCAGTAAACACTGCATATTGTTATTACTATTTTAATGTAACACAAGAAGGATTATTACATGCAAATATATTTAAAGGAAAAAAAGGTCTAAACATCTTTGCAGATTTACAATTTGGATTCTCATATGTCATCTCTTCTAAGCAGTTTCCTTGAACTAATGCCTATTACTCATAAAGGTTATGTATAAGAGTACAAGAGAATGGAAAGAGAACTAGTCCAAGAGTTAGAAGACTTGACTTGTTAATCTCCATTATACCTTTAATGAGCTGTATGACCTTGGCAATTTATTTTATCTCTCTGGGCATGAAATTGCTAGTTTGTAAAATGAAGTAGGTACCTTCTAGTATTTTATTATTTTTATTATTCTGTCATGTTAACTGTATCTGATTTTAGAGATATATTTTAATTTTGCTCGTAGTAGATATACTTTAAAATTTCCACCCAAATTATAATCCACAGAATACTATTCCTCGTCATCTGAATAAGGCATACATTTTAGATGAATGTGCATTGCTGGAATTTATTGCTTGATGTTTGTTTATAAGCAAATGTTCTATTTATTTATGGAATGTTTCCATATGCCATGTTACATGATCATTAACAAGGTTTTGACATGTATTCTTTAAGAAAATAAAGCTGAAATCTTGATCTTAGTGTCTAGCATATAAACTTCTCTATCAGGGATTCCAGGGAAATATATTTTATTTAACCTATGCATTGGTAAACCTAAGTTCTATGATCTTATAACTCAACAAATAATATTAATGTAATTGTTTATTCTAAAAAAATGATTTAATGTTTTATCATTTCTAATTTTTTCACTAATTTTAACAAATAGTGGAAAAGAACTTTCAAAAGAGTTCATTAATTATGGTGGTTCCCAAAATAATGTTTTTAAATTTATGAGAACCTAATTTTGAGATGGTTAACCTTGTTAGAAAGAAAACGAACATGAAGTTTATTTGCTATTCTCACCTCACACAAAAGTTTGCATTCATTATCTCTTTTTCTCCAGAGATAAGGATTAGCTTAATAGTGTTTCTCATAATTTTGACATTTTAAGTCAGTCCTAGATGTTCTTAGTAATTCTATAAGATACACCAAAGAATTCTTGAGTGCTTTATGACAATTGAAACATGATTTAATTATGTCTTGGAGATAACTGATAAGCAGGAACATACCTCAGTACCAGTGACCATATTCCTCAATTTATCATGATTAATTCATTAATTCTGATATATTCACTAGACATTAATTGGAGGGTAAAAGATGTTTTAGAGAAGATATGCAGTAAGAATTTTTGAAATAAAAGATGCTGAAAATGAAAAGCTTCAATAAATTACCATTACCATATCTTTTTTATATTAAAAAATCAATTGCAAATTAATCTATTTTATCAACTAATAATGTCAACATAGGGAAGGAATTTTAGTTAAATATGCCTAGCATAAAAATTTAGTATTTAGGTCATCATATTTTTAAAAGGTACATAAAAACTAAAATTAGGAAAATGAAATAGGCAGGGTGGATATATGTACAATTCACGCTGGCCACAGTACAAAGCATACTGCTTTTTTCTAAGCTTGACCTCTCTGGGTGCTTTGACTTGCCTCATTGTTGGACCTCTTCTTTTCCCTTTCCCTTTCTCTCTGTTCTATTTAACCTTTAAGTCCCAGCTCACTGCTGTGGGCCTCACTGATTTCCCTTCTCAGAGCTTCTCAAGCACTTTAAATATGAACTCCAAAATATTACAATATTGTTTTGCACTTATTGTTGTTTTTTCACCTGTGTTGCTTTTAGCACTTAAGCTAGACTATAAATTTCCTGACAGAAGGGACTGTACCTTATCCTTCTGTGGCACCCACTATGTGGCCAACCATGTAGTAAGTGTTTCATAAATAAACACATACTGATATATTACTATTTCTTTTTAAACCTTTAAACTTTTTGTTATAAAGATAATACAAATATAAATATTTTAGAAAATTATTTTTTTCTCGATATGTGTATATTTTTTTTGTGATATATATCAAACATAATCCCATGACCCAAAGACAACTGCTAATCTTTTGGAGTATAACCTTCCAGGCCTTTTCTCCTCCATATTAAAAATGTAGACATATTTAATACAAAAATATATATATACACATACATACTGCATGATACTTCTTAGAGTTGTTGTGTTTATATTGATATATTCCCATGTCAATATATGTATGATTACCTTCAAATTGTTTTTATAGCCATTCTTTCTTTCTTTTTTTTGCTTAAGATATAATTGAATTTATAGCCGTTATTTCTAAACAGAGTTTCAGCTTCTTGCTGTCCTGTTTTTATATAATGGAAAAAACACTGGTTGAAAGAGGAATGGAACTCATATTTATGGAGCCTTTAATATATGCCAGGTGCATTGCCTCCTAATTGTACCCATTCCTTTCTCCAATCCCCAGCCCCTAATCTTTTTCTAATTTTCCTAATCTCAATAAATGTCATTACTATCCATCCAGGTGTTCAAACAAAAACTTAGAGTTATCCCTTAGCCTCTTTTTCTTTCATCCTTCACATTATAGCCATCAGCAAATCCTGTCAACTCTATATCCAAAATAAATCTTCAATCATCTACTTTTCTTTGTGTCCCCTGTTACCACTCTACCATCTATCTTGCTTGAACTGCCAAAGAGACTTCTAACCAGCCTTCCTATTTCTACTTTTGCCTCCTTACAAACTGTTCTCCATTCAGCATCAGTGATCTTTTCAAAATAGAATTGAGATTAGCCTCCTTGCTTAAAACCCTTCAACAGATTCCCAGGGCATTTAGTTTAAAAATCGAAACTCCTTACCTTGGCTTCAAGGCCGTGGATAGTCCAGCCCTTTTTAACTCTCCAGTTTCCTCTGCAATATTTTTCCCCCTAGCTACTTAAGTTTCGTGTATTCTGGCTGTTTCTTAAAATATACCAAACTCCTTCCTACCTTAGGCCCTTTGCATTTGCCTGTCCCTCTGTCTGGAATGTTCTGCCCTTAGATTTCAAGAGACTAGTTGCTTCTTGTCTTTTAGGTGTCAGCTCCAGCATCACCTTCTCAGAGAAGCCTTCTCTGACCTCCTTGGCTCTGTCTACTAAAACCAAGGAATAATCTTAGGTTAGAAGAAGTCTTGCAAATATTGTTCAGTGAGATAAAATATGTGAAAATGTTTTATATTATAAAATATTAGATTCCAAAGCGTTATTATAACATCTATTACATTCATGGCCTATATTTTTAATTTCATGCTCGTTTTTAAGTTTGTCGTGTCTTTCCTATATGTGAAAATCTGTCATTGTAAAACACAAAGCCAGTCTCATTACATAATTATTACACAAAAGATATTGTGTAGCAGCTGTAAATAAGAGGCAGTATTTCCTTACTTGTGATCAAAAACACCACATTACCATCTTCTGGAACAAACCTTATTTTAACCAACAGTTTTTAGGTTATTAAATTTATTTTATCATAGCAGTACATTTTGCTTTGAAAAAAGAAATATTATTTTTTTCTAAACTTGGGACATTGTATTCTTTTAGAAGAGCTTTTGGAATTAAGAATAATCACATCTTATGATTTATAGCACATTTACAAAGTAAAAGTCAATATCTGTAATAAAAAGTGATGTAAATAAAAATGGAATTTTTTTACTTGATATTGATTTACATTATATTGAACCTTTCTTCTTTCTTCTTAAAAACTATTCCATTTAGCGAACGTATAATTAAAGAATAGCTTTAAGAAATGATGAGTGCATTCTATTTTGTGTTTTGGTCAAAGTAGATTAATGGTCATTTATTCTGAAATAGTTATCTAACTTACTCAAGCTGACTTCTTAATGGTACTCTAGGGCATTTATCACAATCTCAAAAAAATGTGGATAGCTTTATCTCTTTCAGGAATTTCAGTCATTTTTCTGTCATTTCAAATTTGTTAGTAATCCATGAAGAATATGATTCATAAAGTGTGGAAATCTTTGGTAAATTCATATTCATCACATTTTTATTATTTTTAAGGATTCCAGAAATGAACCAACCTAATTTTAGCTTTTGCTTTGTAACAAATGAAAATCTCTCAGGAGCATATGGACCTTATCACACGTATAAAAAGTAAACAAATAGTTCCCTTTGGATGTGTGCATTCCATAGACATCTAATACTTGGTTATATTTCACTGTATTAGAAACTATATGGGCTCCAAAGGAGATAGAAAATACAGTTCTTGGCCTCCATAAGTAGGGGGGAAAATACTTCCCTTGGTAAAATACCCCAAAAACTATTCCAAGGGGCCGGCCCTGTGGCGTGATGGTTAAATTTGGTGCGCTCTACTTTGGTGGCCCTGGTTCGCAGGTTCAGGTTCTGGGTGCGGACCTACACCACTCATCAGCTGTGCTGTGGTGGCGACCCACAAACAAAATAGAGGAAGATTGACACAGATGTTAGCTCAGGGCTAATCTTCCTCAAGCGAAAAAAGAGGAAAATTGGCAACAGATGTTAGCTCAAGGCAAATTTTTCTCACCAAAAAAAAAACCTGTTCCAAGAAAATTCATTCCTGCCTGTATGCAGTGAACAAATATTAAGTAAATATCAATTATGTGCCCAGCTCTTGTTTTAGGAACTGGGAAATTACCAGTGAGCAAAAACAGAGAGAAATCCTGGTCTTTATGGAGCATATTCTGGTCGAGAAGACAGACAAACCAAGAAACAACATAAGTGAATTTCATAATATGTTGTACGGTAACAAGTGCCATGGACAAAAATAAAGCAAGGAAAGTGGGTAGGGAGTGTTAGGATATTGCAGTTTCAATTAGGGTGCCAGCAAAGGCTTGACAGAGCAGAAGTTGCTTGAATGAAGACCTAAGAGAGATGAGGGAATTAGTCGTTAGGATATCTGTGGAAAGAGTATTCCAGGCAAAGGAATAACAAACGTGGGCTTTAGACCCTTAGCAAAGAGCGTGCCCATCATGTTTGAGGAGCAGCAAGGAAGCAAAATGGGGCTAAAGAGGAGTAGAGGAGATGGAGGGAGGCAAGCGATGATGGCTCGTAGTATTGTGGTAGCAGTGGAGGTGGTGAGAAACCTGGATTTGCTGACAGTTTGGATATGGGGTATGAAGGAGATGAGAATCAGAATGTTTGATTTGCCAAGTGGAAGGATAGGATTTCCATTAACTGCAGGAGGAGTGCAGTTGGGGAGAAAGATTGGAGCTAGGTTTTGGACATGTTTGAGATACCTGTTAGTCATTTAAGTGGAGATGTCAAGTAGGCAGTTGGATGTGACATGTTGTGGGGGCAAGGTTTTATAACCATAGGCCCTCTAGGGCCAGTTCGACTGACCCCGTTGTATCAACAGAGTAGTGAAGAGTGGTTTTTCAGGAACAGAGAAACAACCCCTTGTTCAGTTCAGGCTGGTTGAAACCACCAGCCCATCCACCAGGCCTGCACAAATGCCTGATAAGTGACCCTTTTGACATCAAGGGGCTGAAAACTCCAGCCTTAGATCCTACTAACACCATCGTTTTGTGAACATACATCCTATGAAGAGCAATCATCTATCTCCACACTGTAGACCGTCCTGCCCTTCGTCTCATAAATTTTGACCCAAGCCGTGTATTGGAGAGACAGATCTGAGAGTTTATGCCTTCTGTTTCCTTGCAGATCGATCTTGCAGTAAAGCTGTATTCTTTTCTCAAAAGCTGATGCCATAGTAATTGGCTCTTTATGTGCATCAAGCAAGAAACTCCAATTTTGTGCAGTAGCAGTTTGGCAGGAGAAATAAGTTTGAGCAAGTGTGATATGTTGGTGAACTACACTGGGAATTAAGAGTGAGAGAAAAATCAGTGAAGGAAAGGCTTCAAGAAGGAAGATAAATTTGAAGCTGAACCTTTCATAATTGGAAAAGAAAGAGAAGAGGATTCTAGTTAGGGAAAATGTCCTAGCATCTTAGAATATCATCTAGAAATAAATCTGAGTGCTTTACTACCTTGTCTTTTTTTTTTTTACTTAAAACTTTTATAGTGCATCATATAGTATTATGGAACATAAGTGCATAGGAAATATTTGTTGACTCATAAATGAGAATATTTTTCAAAGTTTATTTTATTAACCAGTATTTAGTCATTGAAACTTAGGTGTTTTTTGGGCCGGCCCGGTGGCTTAGCGGTTAAGTGCGCGCGCTCCGCTGTTGGCGGCCCAGGTTCGGATCCCGGGCGCGCACCAACGTACCGCTTCTCCGCCCATGCTGAGGCCGTGTCCCGCATACAGCAACTAGAAGGATGTGCAACTATGACATACAACTATCTACTGGGGCTTTGGGGGAAAAAATAAATAAAATTATAAAAAAAAAATAAACAGGTGTTTTTTTTATTCTAGATTTTTTTTATTGTGCCAAAATATACATGATATAAGATTTACTATTTTAACCATTTTAAGTGTACAATTCAGTGGCATTAAGTGCATTCTGAAGTTTAGTTTTGTGTATAAAAAAATATTCTCTCCTCAAAAAATCATCCTTGTTGCTTGTGAACAAATGGAATTTAGAGCTGATTGGGCTTTACTTCCAAGAGCTTCGAGCATTCTGCAAGCCTTAGAATCCTAAAAGATTATCACCTCTGTTTGAAAGATGGAGATAAGCAGAAAAACAAAAATGAAAATTAGTGCCTTACTTCTAAGACAGATTTTTTCTTCTTTTGAAAACTGACTTTCCATTCAAGTGTCATTTTTAGTCATTTGGGTCACTATTTAAAGTGATTTGAATGTGTCTTATTTACCTTTGATTGCTGGTACCTCACACAGAAACCAAATGCTCAGGTAAAGTTGTAGTGAAATGAAATAAGTATGCTCTGCTTCATAATTTCTTGCCTACTTGCTTCTTAGATTCCTCTCAAAGTATGTTCTTTATTTTTAGTTTGATTTTTGTTAATTATAAGATATCTTATAATTAATTTTGGATTTTGTAAATTATATGGAAGTGTGTGATATGCCTTTGTTGAGTTATAAACCTAGGAAATTCTGTCTTGATTATAGTGCCTCTTTTTCTAGGGAACAAAGAAGGAGGAGATTGAAGGTGAAGTGGAAGTGACTGGTTTAATTCAGCCTGCAGAAGTGTTTGCTCCTAAAAGCCTGGTGTTGGTATCCAGATTAGATTATCCAGAAATTTTTAGGGTAAAGAACTCATAGTTGTCATTATTGATTTGCATTATTGTGTAAATCTGTTTTGAGTGAATCATGGTAACAAGTTCTTTGTATTTAAAATATCTTGAAATTGATTTAGGAATTCATCAATAAAGTAAAGTTAGTATGAACAGAGGAAATGTATTCATGTTGGATGAAATAAATACCTGAGTATGTTAATGTCACTATTTAAACTTCTAAGCGTGTAGTATTTGTTTTAAAATAGGTCCCGTGTTTACTGATTCCAAAACTTATGAATCCTAAAGAAATCATTTGTATAGTTACCTGTAGCAAATTTAAAATGCATAGTAATATAACAACTTTGTATATTTTTATTCACCTTCTTTTGAGGAGTCCAGGTTCAAGTAAATAGGATGGATATTTACAATTTCAAATAGTTCAGATTGTGCTACTGCCAACATAGCTTTAAAATGTTGTTTACTTCCAGATATTTTCTTTTTTTAGACACTCAGAATTTTCAAATGTAAGAAAAAAATTTTAGTTATAAATACTTTTAAGCTTTGAAAGAGGAAGGTTTATTTTTCTTATTTCACTTGCTATCTTTAGTTATAGTAATGTTGACTATTATCTAGAATCACATGTCTTTGGAAAGTATAAACTATACCTTAAAATTTCCCAAGGATTTGGGATATTATTACATAATTTCTGGAAAATTTTTTCATGTTGCTGAAATTATATATATTCTAGAAAAATTAACTTAGTGTCCAAATTTCAATGACAATGGGTAAATCCTGATGAATACTAATTTTTCAGAGCCACAAGTTTTAATAAACTGAAAGATTCATAAAGATTGCATTTTGTCTTCCATTTTACCACCTACCTTCTTTGGAGCTTCAAGTGTTAGTCACGGCTTGTCTCTATTTTGCTATCCTTTGTAATAATTCACATAAGTCAAACTTTTCTGTAGACTAAATGTTCTGAATTTATAAGAATCACAAAACAAGATAAAATTTCTAAATTTTTATCTTGAAATTTGGAGTTTTGCAATGTAAGTTGAAACAAAAACAGTTTTAAACCCTATAAATTTGCTAGAGTGGTTATCTGAGCACAAACACCTGTTTTACAAATTATGGATTTCTGCTTTTTATAAACTCATCTCAAAAGCTCATTTAGAGCTTCTGGTTCTGGAGGAAAATTTAATAAACCTAATCACATTCGCTGCTTAAAAGTTATTTCATGGTCACTACAGAATATACTTTACTAGGTTCAAAGAGAAATTTTCCTAGGAGCAAATGTCACAACAATTTATTTTTAGTGCTTTCTTTTTCCATGAAATGACTACATGCGTCTTCTCTTTGCAGGCTTGCTTGGGTTTGATCTACACTGTATATGTGGACAGTCTGAATGTCTCCTTGGAAAGTCTCATTGCAAACCTGTGTGCATGCCTTGTCCCAGCGGCTGGAGGGTCTCAGGTAAATAGAATAAAAAAAGAGATGAAGGGGGCCTGTTCCTTTTTTCCTCTCCTCCAGTTAATTTAATTTATGAAGAAAAGGAAAAACAGAATTTTTTAAATATTTTCATTTTAAAGAGGATCTTAGTTTACTTAAGCATTGTCCCTATAGTCTGCCTTGTAGAGACCCAAGATTCCATTTTTTCCTTAGGTCATGAGGTTAATTTTAACACAGGGTTCACCTTTCACATAGCATAATTAGAAGTCATATTTTGTGTAACTTGAGCTCTGGTTTACATTTTCTTGGAAATACACTTTTTTAAGTTGAACTTATTTAAAATGTGTTCTTTCTACCTTTTTTACTCCTCTATATAATATAGTTAAACCTCATTTTATTAACTTAAATCAAAAAATTTGAGTGAGGGCCGGCCCCGTGGCTCAGCGGTTAAGTGCGCGCTCTCCACTACTAGCGGCCTGGGTTCGGATCCCAGGCACGCACCGACGCACCACTTGTCCGGCCATGCTGAGGCCGCGTCCCACATACAGCAACTAGCAAGATGCGTAACTACGACATACAACTATCTACTGGGGCTTTGGGGGAAAAGAAAAAAGGAGGAGGATTGGCAATGGATGTTAGCTCAGAGCCAGTCTTCCTCAGCAAAAAGAGGAGGATTAGCATGGATGTTAGCTCAGGGCTGGTCTTCCTCACAAAAAAAAAAAAATTTGAGTGATAAAAATTAGATAACATTAAGAAAACTCTCAAAACGATTCTTTGTAACATTATAACTACTTCTGAATAGATTCATTTATTTATTAATTTCCCTGGATAACAGCAATTATATGTGGGCTTAAAATCACTTTGTGTATTGTTTGTAATCTTTAATAGAATAGCTTGCCTTTAAGCTTTGAAAGAAGAGGGCTTATTTTTGTTATTCCAGTTTGCTACCTTTAATAATAATAATGTTGACCATCCTGTAAAATCACAGATCTTCTTTGGAAAGTATAATCTGTACCTTAAAATTTCCCAAGAATTTTGTCACAGATTGAGTCTCAGATGAGGACATTAAACTCTTTTACTGAAATAAAACTTTCTCAAAGTGGTCATGTGTTTTTCATCTTCTGTATGTGTTGAGATTTTCATATTTGAAATTTCATATTTCTGTATGGCTTAAAGTATTTCATATTCATATTTCTGGAGTAGAAAAATAAGAACCTCAGCTGCTATGACTTAATGTTTCTAGGACACCGTACTTTAAAAAAAGAAAAAAATACTTTTCCTTAAGCCCTAAAATTGATTAGTTGATCACTTATTTTGCTTATCCTTATGTAATATTGGGGAAGAGGACAGCCCTCTAAAAATTACATTGTTTATCCTCAGTCTGACAGAGATGTTACTGATAATGAAATTGGCATCCTTTTTCCTTGCCCTTTGTCTTTTCAGCTGTCTTCTGTCTTTCCAATTGTCTTTTATTACTCTTAAGTTTTTATCTTCTTTTCTTCCTCCTGCTCTCTCCTCCCTCATTCTCCTACCTCTGCTCCAAGGGCAGAATATGAAATGTAAGTTTGGTCATGATTCAACCTAAACTTTAAAGCACTGGAATTGTTTTATGGGTCTTTACTATGATGGGATTTTTGTTGACTTTATGTTATTTTATTTTTAAAAACTTTTTTATTTTGGCTACCAGAAATTTTAGAATTACATATGTGACTCATGTTATAGTTCTTTTATTTTTCCCAGTTTTATTAAGATACACGTGGCATATAAATGTTGACTTTAACGTTTTATTATTTTTTAATTGTCTGATTGTCAGTGATTTTCATATCTCATCACTACTAAATTTCCAACTTTCAACTCCTGAATTTTCTTGTACCATACTCAGTTGGGCACAAAGTAACTTCAATGTTTTAGGCTACATTGTTGCCCTTTGCATCTGTTAATTGGATCTTATATGGTCATCATCTGATCCAAATTTGAACTTCAAAGGGATTTTTTAATCTTAAGAAAATGTCTGAAAAGAAATCATTTGTGTGTTTGTGTGTTTTTCTCCCATTCTGCAGAAGCTGTTTTCCTTGGGTGCAGGAGATAGACAGCTGATTCAGACTCCTTTGCATGATAGTCTTCCAGTCACAGGCACTAGTGTGGCTCTCCTGTTTCAGCAGTTGGGTATGTCTTCTCTCCCATTTTCAATGTCCTCTTATAGAAGCCTACGAAAAAAAGATTTATTTTAACCTCACATCACGACAGGAATCAAGAAAATAAAAAGCAGATCATTAAATACCTGATATACAAAATATATAATTATGTGGGTCCTAGTCTTAACTAGTATTCATTCCTTTTTTTTTTTTTTAATTTTTAGGCCTCTTTTGCTCTAGAGTCAATTAGACTTTTGGAAGGTAGAAATATTTTCTTTATACCTAAAAGATGAGTGGATACTATATTTTGCTTTTCATTAGATGAATTGCTTTCCTGGAATTGTAGTTTTGTAGAAAACTTGTCAGATGGAACTAAAAGTCCTGTCCTTCTCGTCCCACCATCTGTATCAGGACTTTTATCTCCAATTTTCTAGCAATGGCTAGGATGAAGAACTGGGGGGAGGACACTAGAAAGTGTCTTATGTACACTGGACAGCTTGTACTTCATTTAAGGAGTAATACAACTTAAAAATGAGGATGTCTCAGACTAAGGCTGCTAGAGATTCCCATTTGCTTTACCTCTTACTTGTCCTTTATATGTGCCTGCATATGAGTGTCCCACTCTCTTTGATTCAGTCTTAGTCATTGTTCTTCATCTATGCTTGTCTTTTTCTAGTTATATTGAAACCTTCCCCTCCCTGGGGCTCATACTCTGCTTCTCCATGGAATTCTTAGTTCCTTGCACAAAAATTCTACCCTTTTATTTCCTTCCTGTCTCTTGTTGATTTTTGCTCCTTGCTCTGCTCTGTAATTTACCACTCCTTTTCATTAGTAGCCTCATCTTTATTCTTTTGCTGTGACTTCAATCAGTTAAATTTAAAAAGACTTAGAAGAGATTAATGTAAATATAAGTAGAGTTTTTTGGTATCCTAATAAAGATGAATGGTGATACCAATCCGAAAGTAGTAGTTCTTCTCTATTACGTCTGTCTCCCCTTAGGAGTTCAAACTCTAAAAAATTACGTGTCCTTTTTTCTCTTCCCCCCTGAAAGTTTCTACTCACTGGATCATCTCAAGTGAGTCCTAAGTTAATTAAAGCTGTTTTCTTTAGTGTGTGAAATAGGTAATTTTTCCCTGGTGGCACTTACTTTTCTAAAGAACATATTCTTGATGAAAATCCTCCTTCCACAAACTTTTGGAAATAATTTTAGGGGCTTCATGGACTACCAGCAGCCTGTCCATTGTCCCTTCTAACCATTGACTTAATTGCTTTTGGCCAAGCACTGTTCACCTGTATACTTCTAAAGGATCAATCAAAGCAAAGATTTACCATGAAGAGGAATAGAAGGATATGACACAAGTAAAATGATTTCACATTCCAAAATGCTACCATTTATCTTATACTTAATGAATGCCTTATAAACCTCTCATGCTTTTTAGTTTTTACAGTGATTTGAGGGGGAGAGGAGGGATTGTTACTGGCATTTAATGCCCAGGACCAGGGATATTAAATATCTGTTATGCATGACATGTATGCACCAGAAGAATTTTTACCTCAAATACCAGTAGCACTCCCACTGAGAAAAACTGCTATAGATAAAGTATAAATTTATAAAATCCTGGACCTCTCTTCCATTAATATTGGCCTCTGTAATTCAGACTAACCCTTTTAACACTGACTACTAGAAAAGCTATACAAATATAAATAACATCTGCTTGAAAGCATCAGAAACAGTAAAGAATTACCAAGCCATGGTCCAAGAGAAGAAGAAAACCTAGAGAAGTGAGCCAGATATTTGGAACCAATTTTTCCCAGAGCCCCTGTTGATTTTGGAAGTAACTACAAAGCTGATCAGCACTATTGATATCCCACGGGGAAGGGGAAAATTGAAGTTCAGGTTTTCCCAAGGGAGATTCCTTTATAATGCTCTCATGCTTTGAGTTGGGACCACTCCTAGGTATATCACAAGTAGACAGGCCCCCTGAGGAACTGAAGTACAGCTTGAAATTATTTCAGTTCCTTGAAATGGATTACGATGATCCTTGATACTACTGTCTCTAGCCATATAGTAGAAGTAAAAGTAAATTCTCTCTGGAACAAGATAACTGTATTCTAGGCCTCCAGTATATCTATAATTTTTCATATATGTGCCCAACACTCAGTCAAAATTAATCAGAAACACGAGAACTAAACCTATGTGAAAGAAAGAAAAAAATCATAGACAGTATAAAAGATCCACAGGGGTGCCAGAAAATAGTTATAAGATTCAGATATTAAAATTACTGTGCTTAAAATAGTGAAGGAGATAAACAGTCAAGAATGAGAATTTGGGGAGTGACGTCAGCAAGATGACAGAATAGGAAGTCCTGGTCCTTGTTCTCCCACAGAAACATCGATTTAGCAATGATATACAGACCAAAATACCTTTATGAGATTTCCAGAATCCAGTTAAGAAGTTTCAGTACCCTAGATGATCACAAAGCTGAGAACAGCAACCTTGAAATGGGTAAGAAGAGCAATTTCACTTTACCTGGTCAGCCTCTCCCGCAAGCCAGCACAGCTCAGCACTGGGAGAGGATGCCCCAGCTTGCAGCTTCTCCTTGAGGGAGGAGGAAAGAGAAGAGTGGACTGGCTTCCAATGTTCCAGCTTTATGGAGGGCTGCCCGAGGGACTGGTTTCTGTCTCACTTCAATCGGAGCACTGACAGAATCAGCATAGTTTGGATGCCCGAGGGCCACCGAACACAAAGAAGAGTGAGGGTGGCTTTCTGCGACCATCACAGCTTGGCGCAATTAGGAGAAGGTGTGCAAAAAAGAAGGAGAGGCTTATCCCTGGGGAAGGAGGGAGAGGAGCATCAACATTCTAGCTTTTCAGAGGGCTGCCTGAATATTGGCAAAGATATGGAGGAATTGGAACTTTGACTGGTAATGAGAATTTGAATGGGACAGCTAACTTGGAACACAGTTTGACTTTTTTAAAAAGGCATTTACCTAAGGAAAATGATAGGAAAATTATTCATAAAAATATTTGTATGTGAATATTCATATTTTATAATAGTAGAAAACTGGAAGCGGGCCAGCTCCGTGGCTTAGCGGTTAAGTGCGCGCGCTCTGATGCTGGCGGCCCGGGTTCAGATCCCGGGCGCGCCCCAAGGCACCGCTTCTCCGTCCAGCGCGAGGCTGAGTCCCACGTACAGCAACTAGAAGGATGTGAACCTATGACATACAACTATCTGCTGGGGCTTTGGGGGGAAAAAAGTGAATAAATAAAATCTTTAAAAAAAAAAAAAAAAAAGAAAACTGGAAGCAAGCTCAGTGTCCATCCTTGGTAATGGATAATGGTGATGATAAGGGAGAAATAATCTGTGGTTTATCCATACAATGGAATACTACTAAGCAATATAAAGTAATGAATTATTGATACATGCTACAGCATGGATTAATCTGAAAATAATTATGCTGAATGAGAAAAGCAAGAGAAAAAAGAATGCATAGTGTATGATTCGGTTTCTATAAAGTTCTAGAAAATGTGGCCTAATCTATGGTGGCAGAAACAGATCACTGGTTACCTGGGGAGTGAGAAGAGAGGGATTATGAAGGGACGTGAGAAAACCTTGGAATGATGTTTGTGTTCGTTATCTTGATTGTGGCGATGGTTTTACAGGTATATACATATGTCAAAATATATCAAATTTTACAAGTGAATTGAAAACATATGTTCAAACAAAAACTTGTACGTGAATGTTCATAGCAGCGTTATTCATTATAGCCAAAAACTGGAAACATCTCAAATGTCTGTCAGCTGATGAATGGATAAACAAATTGCAGTATATCCACACAATGGAATATTATTCAACCACAAAAAGGAATGAAGTGATGATACATGCTACAACATGGACAAATCATGAAAACATTGTTAAGTGAAAGAAGCCAGACACAAAAGGCCACATATTGTATGATTCCGTTTATATGAAATGTCTAGAATAGGCAAATCCATAGAGACAGAAAGTAGATTAGTGATTGACAGGAGCTAGGAGGAGGGAACAATGGAAAGTGACTCTTAATGAGTATGGGGTTTCTCTTCAGGTCATGAAATTGTTTTGGAGTTAAGCACTGGTGATGGTTTCACAACCTGTGACTACTCAAAACCAGTGAATTGTATACTTTAAAAGGGTGAATTTTATGGTATGTGAATTATATCTCAATAAAGAAAAGCTATTAGGGGCTTGTCAAAAGAACTCAGGATCCATCTTTTTTTTTTTTTTTTTTTTTTTTTTTTGTGAGGAGATCAGCCCTGTGCTAACATCCGCCAACCCTCCTCTTTTTTTTTTTTTGCTGAGGAAGACGGCCCTGGGCTAACATCTGTGCCCATCTTCCTCCACTTTATATGGGACGCCACCACAGCATGGCTTGCCAAGAGTGCGTCGGTGCGTGCCCGGGATCCGAACCAGCGAACCCCGGGCCGCCGCAGCGGAGCGCGCGCACTTAACCACTTGCGCCACCGGGCCGGCCCCAGGATCCATCTTGAAGAGGCTTGCAACTGATCTAAGATGGTACAATTTGAGCATCAAAAATGATAATAATTGCAGTTGATTGAAACCCAGAAAATATTTTTAAATCCATGAATTCATAATATTAAAATAAAAAAATTGTTACCTCAAAATATACCTCAAAATATGACAAGGAACTACTTTATCTTGAAAACTTATCAATAAAGGATCATCAATCATGCATTTATTTTGCCTTGTCTATGTGAACTATAGTTTTACAAGGTAACCCAATAGTAGATGAGGAGAATTGTTGCTTTTTAAAAGTATTGCATCAGTAAATGAAAAAGAAATTATGGAAATAGAACATCATCATTTTACAACCCTCAGTGAATGAAGATCTAAGCATCAATAACTGTTATCATGAGAAGAAAAACAAGCAGATGTTATGTACCTAACCTTACCAAACACTACCTGTAGTTTTGCCAGAAGGATTAAATCTGAGTCTGATCACAGGCAATACAGAAGATAGGGGAACACATGGAACTGCGCCAAAAGACTGCAGTTGTCAAAATCCAGGCTCTCGGAAACTCTATCAGTCAAATGTCCCAGGTTCTTTAACAAATAAATTGAAAGAAAAGGAATGGAAGCCGAACCTCTAGATTAAAAGAGATTTAAAACACATCCCATTTTTAATAGAGTAAGATTGAACTGTAGTGTCTAGGGATGCACATTTGAGTGACAAAACTGCGTATAGAAAAAAATCAGGAAAATGGTTAATAGCAAAGTCAGGATAATGGTTACTTAATGGCAATGGAGAGGTGGTTGTGATTGGGGGCACATGGAAGGGCTTCTAGGGTTTCTCAATGTAAGTGCTATTTGTAAGATAATTCATTAAGCCATGCATTTGGTTTGTATGGTGTTTTATATTTGTGTTTTATCTTAGGAGAAAAATATATTTTTAAAAATATATAAAACTGTTTAACTCTTTATATGTATATCTAATTTTTATTTTTTTAAAACAGTGCAATGCTTGGGGCTGGCCCTGTGGCATAGTGGTTAAGTCCGGCACACTCTGCTTCAGTGGTCCAGGTTCGTGGCTTCAGATCCCGGGCACGGACCTACACCACTCGTCAAGCCATGCTGTGGCGGCAGCCCACGTACAAAATAGAGGAAGATTGGCACAGATGTTAGCTCAGGGCTAATCTTCCTCAAGCAAAAAAAGAGGAAGATTGGCAATAGATTTTAGCTCAGAGCAAATCTTCCTCTTTAAAAAAAAAAGAAAAAAAAAGTGCAATACTTGAACAAATTAGATTTTATCCTCAGATAACGAAAAGTCTAGAGGTAAGCATTACAGGGCTGATATATTGATTCTCAGATATCTCAGGGATGGTATGGAAATTCTCGGTGCTTTTCTCCTATTAATATGGAGTTTTCCCTTACTAGACTGTGAGCTTCAAGAACTGCCTTGTCTTATTCTCTGTGTCCTCTATATCTGGCATAGTGTCTTGGGCACAGAAGGCATCAATGTTTGTTGAATAAATGAATGAACACACTAGCCATGAAGAAAATGGCAATCATATCTCATTAGGAAATGTTCTGTGTATGGATGAAGTGTGTTAAAACACGTGATGATTAGTCATGTGAAGATCAATACACTCTGGTATTTTGAGCTTAATTATGTTTTGCTTACGTATTCAAAATTTACTTTTCCAGGGAAAGAATAAGGAAAAGATAAGGAAGGAAAGGAGAAAGAAGGATGACTCTAAAACCGCAGTGTATGCAGAGTTGTAGTTTCCAGAGCATGTGGTACTGATAATTCTGTCTGAAGGCATGCTCTTATCACCAGTCATTTTGGTTGGACTGTTGTTGAAGGCCAATATTAGACCATTATCAGAGTTCACTACCTGGGTTGGGGGTGGGGTGGTGGTGGTGGATTTTACAAAGCACAGACGGGAAGCAGATAAGACTATAAGATTTTTTTTGTAGCCTTGACTGGTTTTCCTGTGAAAGGTCTAAATGTAATGATAGCATTTCCTTGGTTCTTCTCTCCAAGGATTGTTATGATAATGAATTTGTTTTTCACAGTTTGCGAGGTCTCTGTGTTTGCCTGAAATAATTATGCAGACTTTTGCTGTCACCCATCTCATTCCCTATAAATTTCTGTTAATCCCCTTCATCTCTGACTTGCCATCTTGTTAGTTTGTTTATTTCTTGTTGCAGCCTATGTGAACTATTTTTGTTTACCTGAAGATTTGTGTTTTAAGTGTAGAAAACTGTAGTGTTATTTTTTGTGTTAAATAGGTTGTATTCACAGGAACTGGTTTTTATAGCCCTTCTGATTTTTTAATCTAATCCATAGCTGTTTGTGTCCCTCCTTGACCCAAATAATTTTTTGAAATTCTCATGACATCTTTTGTCATATCTGTTCACCTATAATTTGTATTTTAACTGCAGACACACTAGTTTGAGAATACTTATTCTTCAGTTTTTATAGTATACTGTTTATTAAACATTTTTAAAGTCACAGACTAAAATGATCTTGGGCCTTCAGCTATCATCACTCTGTTTCCATGGTTAAACATTAGTCTTATGTCATCTGTGTTTATCCTTTCTTTTCCAGCTTTATTGAGATATTATTGACTTACAACATATGTAAGTTTAAAGTTTACATTGTGGTGATTTGATGCACTTATATATTACAAAATGATTACCACAATAAAGTTAAACACATCCCCTCACATAATTATCATTTTTGTGTGTGTGTGCTGATAATATTTAAGATCTACTCTCTTAACAACTTTCAAGTATATAATACAATATTGTTAGTTACAGTCACCTTGCTGTACATTAGATCGAGAGAATTTATTCATTTTAAACCTGTAATTTGTACCCTTTGACGGACATCTCCCCATTTCCCACAACCCTTAACCTCTGGCAACCACCATTCTACTCTATTTCTAAGAGTTCAGCTTGTTAGATTCCTCGTATAAGTGAGAACATAGAGTATTTGTCTTTCTCTGTCTGACTTGTTTCAGTTAGCATAATGCCTTCAAAGTGTATCCATGTTGTCACAAAATGCAGAATTTCCTTCTTTTTTCTTTCTTTTTTAAGGCTGAATAACATTCCGTTGTATGTATATATGTATACCACATCTTTTTCCATTCATCCATTGATGGACATTTAGGTTGTTTCCATGTCTTGGGTTTTGTGAATAATGCTACAGTGAACATGGGAGTGTAGATACCTCTCCCAGACAGTGATTTCATTTCCTTTGGATATATACCCAGAGGTAGGATTGCTGAATCAAATGGTAGTCTATTTTTAATCTTTGAGAAACTCCCATACTGTTTTCCATAGTGGCTGCACCAATTTAACTTGCCACCAAAAGTGCACAACAGTTCCTTTTTCTCCACATCTTTGCCAACCCTTGTTATCTCTTCTTGTCTTTTTGATAAGAACCATTCCAACAAGTGTAAGGTGATATCTCATTGTGATTTTCATTTGCATTTCCCTGATAATTAGTGATGTTGAGCATCTTTTTGTGTACCTGTTGGCATTTTTATGTCTTCTTTGGAAAAATGTCTAAGTCCTTTGCTGTTTTTTTAATTGGATTGTTTTTTTACTATTGAGTTGTATGAGTTCCTTACATATTATGTATATTAATCCCTTATCAAATAGATGGTTTGCATATATTTTCTCCTACTTTGTAGGTTGCCTTTTTATTTTGCTGATTGTTTCTTTTGCTGTACAGAAACTTTTCAACTTGTTTATTTTTGTTTTTTGCTGCTTGTGCTTTTGGTGTCACATCCAAAAATTCATTGCCAAAATCAGTGTCAAGGAGCTTTTTCCCTATGTTTTTTTCCTAATAGTTTTATAGTTTTGGTTTTTAAATTTATATATTTAGTCCATGTTGAGTTATTTTTTGTGAGTGATGTAAGATAGGGGTCCAATTTCATTCTTTTGCATGTGACTATCCAGTTTTCCCAGCACCATTTATTGAAGAGACTATCTTTTCCCCATTGTATATTCTTAGCTCCTCTGTCAAATATTAGTTGACTGTATATGTTTCAGTTTATTTCTACACTCTAGATTCTGTCCCATTGATCTATGTGTCTGTTTTTATGCAAGTAACATACTGTTTTGATTACTATAGGTTTGTAATAGAGTTTGAAATCAGGAAGTGTGATGCCTCAAGCTTTGTTCTTCTCTCTCAGGATTGCTTTGGCTGTTTGAGGTCTTTTATGGTTCCATGTGAATTTTAAGATAGTTTTTTTTTATTTCTGTGAAAAATATAATTAGAATTTTGATAGAGATTGCACTGAATCCATAGATGGTTTTGGGTAGTGTGGACATTTTAACAATATTAATTCTTCTGATCCGTGAACATGGGACATCTTTCCATTCATTTGTGTCTTCTTCAGTTTCTTTCATCAAAGTCTTGTAGTTTTCAATATATGGATCTTTCACCTTCTTGGTTAAATTTATTCCTAAATATTTTATTATTTTTGATGCTATTGTAAATGGGATTGTTTATTTCTTTTTCAGATAGTTCATTGTTAGTGTATAGAAACAAAACTGATTTTTGTCTGTTGATCCTGCAACTTTACTGAATTCTTTTATTAGTTCTAACAGTTTTTTGGTGGAGTCTAGGATTTTCTGTATATAAAATCGTATCATCTGAAGACAGACCATTTTACTTTTTCCTTTCCAATTTGGATGTTTTTTATTTCTTTTCCTTGCCCATTGCTCTGGCTAGGACTTCCAGTACTGTATTGAATAGTAGTGGTGAGAGTGGACAACCTTGTCTTGTTCCTGATGTTAGCAGGAAATCTTTCAGCCTTTCACCATTGAGTAAGACGTTAGCTGTGGGCTTGTAGTATATGGCATTTACTATGTTGAGGTACGTTACTTCTATACTCAATTTGTTGAGAGTTTTTATCATGAAAGGGTGTTGAATTTTGTCAAATGCTTATTCTGCATCTGTTGAGATGTTCATATGGTTTTTTAATCTCCCATTCTATTAATGTGGTGTATCACATTGATTGATTTGTGTATGTTGAACCATCCCTGCGCCCCTAGAATAAATCTCACATGATCGTTGTGTATGACACTTTTAATGTGCTGTTGAATTCAATTTGCTGGTATTTTATTGATAATTTCTGCATCTGTATCTATCAGAGATACTGACTTACAGTTTTCTTTTTGTATAGTCTCCTTATCTGGCTTTTTTTTTATCAGGGTAATGCTGGCCTTGTAAAATTAGTTGGGGAGCGTTTCCTCTTCAGTTTTTTGGAAGAATTTGAGAAGGATTGATATTAATTCTTCTTTAAATGTCTGGTGGAATTTACCAGTGAAATCATCTTGTCCTGGCCTTTTCTTCGTTGGGAGGTTTTTGATTACAATTTCAATCTCCTTACTCATTATTTGTTCAAAATTTGTGTTTCATCATGATTCAGTCTTGGTATAAACTTTTTTATATGCATGCTTTCTTTTTGCTTATCCATATTTAACTTTAGCTAGTTTTTCAGTAAATATTGTTAAGTCATTATTTCTGTGTTGATTATCTCTAATACTAAATATAGATTTTTTTAAATTATTAAAGTGGCTAGAGTTTTTTCTTCAGTTTATCTTACAAATATTACTTTTACTTTGTACATAAATATCCTTAAAATGTTGATTGTAGCCATAACTTGCTATTCAGAAAGTTGTTTCTGTTTTTAAATATTTTAATGGAAAACTTTTGGTGTTCTCTCTTTTGTCTTCCCCTGGAAGAGCTTCTGTCTATAATGCTATATAATTATTCTTGAAGTTATATTAACTTTTATAAGTGTATCAAAAATGATTTATATTCCTGAAATAGAAAGATGAAAAGATGCCAGAGGAAAGAATGAAGGCTTATGTTGTGCAAAATTGTTCTCTTTAAAGGTAACACCTTTAAGAATATGTTGATTAGTAAATTTATGAACCACATGATTAACGCATCAATTTGTAGAATGATTTTTGTCCTTTTTCCTTAAATAATCAAAATTGAGTGCCTTGGATCACGTTTCTGTTTTCACTCAGTTTTCCCAGCTTATTCATGTAGTGTTATTACTTGTTTTAGTCTTATAATGGGAAGAATTGAAGCAGCCATTTTCTTTTCCAATATATATAGTTAAAAAGATAGAGAATTTGAGTGCTCAAGAGTTTAGACCATTACCATGAATGGCGTATTTGGTCTAGGTGGAAAAGGAGGAAATAGGAAATTTAGATTTTTACTGCAACTATATCTATGATTAATCATTTTTTGACAATTTGAATATCAACTGTTTTTCTTGGGGATTTGAAACAAATTAAATCTTCTCACTCACTAGTCTGTTCTGGAGCACTTTTCTGAAGAAACTGCTTACCATGTTTACTCTACTCCAGAGGCCTAAGGATCTTTAGGGAAGACTGTTTGAATTTAATTTTTTGTAATAAATAGCACAAAGAATAAAGTCCCTATAATGCCCACCTGCAGGAGTATATTTTTGTCATCAAATGTTTACAAAGCCATTACCATGTGCCAGGTCCTGTGCTAAGTTACTAGAGATATAAAGATGAAAAACTCACAGCCTTTATCCCAGATATACTTTTAGCCTAATGGAGAAACAGATTATGTTTCAAAAATTATAGTATAGTGTATTTAGTGCAATAAAGAGATACCAAGGGGCCGGCCCTGTGGCTTGGTGGTTAAGTGCGCGCGCTGCAATGCTGGTGGCCCGGGTTCGGATCCCGGGTGCGCATCGAGGCACCACTTCTCCGTCCATCCTGAGGCCGAGTCCCACATACAGCAACTAGAAGGATGTGCAGCTATGACATACAACTATCTACTGGGGCTTTGGGGGGAAAAAATAAAATAAATAAAATCTTTAAAAGAGATACCAAGAGCTAACTCTTACCAGCTAGGAAAGAGGAAGAAGGGCATTCCATGCAGAAAGAAGACCATAAGCAAGAGTATAGAGCCATGAAAGGCCTTCATGAAATAGTAAGATGTTTGATGAAGCTTGAGTATAAGGTTGTAGGAAATAGTCAGAATGTTATCAGGAAATTGATTGCTTTTCTTTTCAAAATAAAAGATTAAATATTTATGCTAGTTTTGTAAAGGAAACCATTGTTAAAATACCAAAGACTGATGGTCATTGACCGATTGAGTGCTTGTTGACGAGTGTACTACGCTTGCTAGAATTACACATAAATAAAGTATGTGGTTGCTACATGATATAATTTGAGGACAGTTCGGAAGAATCCTGGTTCAAAACTGTCTTCTCCATTTTCCTTTTATGGTGCTTAAATGCTGCTGTTAAATAGCTATCTCTGTGTTTGTATCGAGTTACTCTTTAATGAATGCAAATGCTCTGAGACAAGAAGCCGTTAAGTATTATCTTTCATTGTCGCGAAGTTCTCTTGTCTAAAATTTCATTTTGCTCTTTCAGGACCTTAGAGATTAATATTCTTTTTTTTTTTTTTTTTTAAAGATTTTATTTATTTATTTTTCCCCCAAAGCCCCAGTAGATAGTTGTCTGTCATAGCTGCACATCCTTCTAGTTGCTGTATGTGGGACACGGCCTCAGCATGGCTGGAGGAGCAGTGCGTCGGTGCGCACCCGGGATCCGAACCCCGGGCCGCCGGCAGCAGAGCGCGCGCACTCAACCACTAAGCCACGGGGCCGGCCCGAGATTAATATTCTTATAAAATTTGGCTACTCCAACATTTAAGTATGCAACTTAAAAATGGTAGCAGGATAACTTACCCTCTTTTCTGTGCTCTGTAGCACTTTGTATTTTTTGTTTTTTTTTGTTTTTTTTTTGTGAGGAAGATCGGCCCTGAGCTAACATTCATGCCAATCCTCCTCTTTTTGCTGAGGAAGACTGGCCCTGGGCTAACACCTTTGCCCATATTCTTCCGCTTTATATGGGACGCCACCACAGCATGGCTTGACAAGCTGTGCGTCAGTGTGCGCTGTGGGTCTGAACCCGCGCCACCAGCAGTGGAGCGCATGCACTTAACCTCTACCCCACGGGGGGCCGGCCCGCTGTAGCACTTTGTATATGTCTCTATTCTGTTGTGTTTTAACTATTTATTTACCAACCTGCCATCTTCAGTGAACTGTGAGCTCCTATCAGCCTGCCTCAGATTTGTTTATATCCACCCCTAGAGTGTAGCAGTTTCCTGTATATTTCAGCAACTTGGTAAAAGTTTAATAGTGGAGGAAGGGAGGAGAAGGGAGAAGAAAAGAAGTTTTAATTAAAAGAGTTATTTCTGCCAAGGCAGTTCCCTCTTTCTTGTTCCCTGCTTTAATTCTCCAGTTACTCTGTATTATCCTTCCCGTTGGTTTGCTATTCTACTCCCAAGGCTCCTTTTGCTTCCTGCTTCTTAAATTTAGACTTAAAAGTAGATTTAAAAACTGGTCAGTCAGAATAGGCACAGACTAGGAATCTGGGCCATTTGGGGTTGGAATAATCTGATGTGATTACCTTACATCCAAAGAACCAATTATAGTGTTAAACAAGGAAAGAAATGTGCTGTACCTTTTTACATAGTTTTGGTTGAATTGGTCTTTTATGGATTGTTACATGGGATATATACAATTTTAGATTTGAATTCTTTGTAGTCATATGTATTTGTTAATGGACTCCTTATATTTAAAGATTACCACATTGCTAAGGTCTACTTAAAAGCACATAAAGTGTATTTAATTCATGTCACACTGAAGGGAATAAGCCCATCCATGTTCGTAACCACTAAATTATACTCATGTATGGTCGCTCAATTCAGTTATATTTTTCTTCACTATTTTTTACTTAGAATATTTTCATTTCTAACATATTTAGAAATAATATACTGAATTTGTAACAAATATTACACATTGCCTCCTAGTGATAGTTTCAAAACTAAACTATATAAACTATATAATGCTTTAGTTAACCTGTGAAGGTAGGGGTTTTGTTTTTCTTCATTGCTGTATTCCCAGTGCCTGGAGGATAGTAGATACTTAAATATTGATCGATTGAATCAGAAATCTCCTTTTTCATGACTTATATTAAGCTATGACCATTATTATATTGTTTTCTTCATTGTAGATTGACCAGAAAGAACTATAATAAATTGTTTAAAGCTTTCTGAAATATATCCTGTCTTAAAACCAGGTCTTCCTCAATTTTCCCATTTGAAAGTTGAGACAGTGTTCTATTTGTGCAACATGTCATTATTCAGAGGAGGAGAGGATTCTGGAGAAAAGTTTTCTGTGTTGTTTTTTCAAAATGGGAGACAAATACATTTGTTAATGTTTGATACTATGAATTTTAGAACTTTAACCCATAAAGAAATGTGAAGATCAGGAAGTAATTTTTCAGAATGTTTTACTATTTGAATAATCAACAGGATGTGTATGTACCATTGTAACGAAATCAGTAGTAATTATCACTGGAATGTTTATTTTTCATATTGTCTTCTCTGCTGTTGTGCAGCTTTGGATAGACATTGGCTGCCGAAGACTAGGAAACAATTCAAGGTTATGTAGAAAACTGATTATGACTTGTAGTTCAGAGAAATTGAATTTCTAAATAACTGTGTAGCTGTGAACACAGCAACAAGCATTGCTAGTTAGGAATAAAAACATTTAGGCATGGGTAACTTATTCTTTATAACACTATATAATTTTCTGGAAAATGAAAAACTTACTCTTTAAGCACTAGAATATTATCCCTAACTTATTCCTAATATGTGAGACATAAATTCTATTTTAGTAAGTATAGTGTATTATTTCCCCCCTTGATATCATAAGCTGATTGTTTTTACTGATGTAAGTAGGATAGAGTCCCTTACAACTGCATGCCTTCCTTCTTCACGGTTTATCTGATGCTAAATGATGCTGACTGGGACTTTTATTTTCTGATGGGTTGTCAGAATGGATTATCTTTTCTGTAGAGAATTGCGGAGGGTTCAGATAGGAGTGAGGAGGGAAAAGTTCTTCCTCAGAGTCTTCAGGGAAAAAGCCAAGCCTCCTTCCTGTGGATACAAATTTTTCATAAACTTGCACTTGGCAGAGCTACTTGTAGGTCTCTTAGTGCCCTTTCCTCCTTTAGTCCTCTGTTTCTTTGCGTGTAGGTCTTCCGTCAGCTTTGAAAACCTTGCTGCTCTTGTCTCCCTAACTCCTGCTTATCCTTCAAAATCCAACTTGAGGGTCAGTTCCTTTAGGTAGGCCCAGTGTAATCACAATTGTCCTTAACAGATAGAAGAGGAAGGCAAAAGAGTCAGTGTCAGAGTGATGGACCCTGACATCACGTTAAGTGAGAAAAACTCAACTGGCCTTTGCCAGCTTTAAGGATGGAAGGGGATCATGAGCTGAGGGATTTGGGCAGTTGCTAGAAGCTGGCAAACCCAAGAGTAGGACTTCTGACATCCAGAACTTTAAGATAATATGTTTGTGTTGTTTTAAGCCATCAAGCTTGTGATAAGTTGTTACAGCAGCCATTGGAAACTAATGCAACCACAGACTTTTTTAATATAAATTTTTATTTTTAAATACTTTGACTCACAAGAAGTTGCTAAATTGGTGCAGGGAATCCTCAAGTATACATCACCACCTTCCCCCAACAACATCTTATATTATCATAGTACTTTATAACAACCGGGAAATTGATATTGGCACAATACTATTAATTCAATTGAAGGAGTGACGCTTCTCTTAGTAGGCCTTCTTATATAGTTTTGACTTCTGAAAGTATATTTAGGTCTTACATCTTCAGAAAATAATATCAGATCCATCATGATGGGAAGAAACGAAAAAGAAAATCTTAAAACTGAAAGCATACAGAAACAAATGAACTCCACTGTCTTTCAAATGAATAATGTAACCACAGTGAAGAAGAAAAACTAAGTAACTTATGAACGCAGTCTTTGACTATAAAACCTCGGTTTTGGACAGGTTTGAGGAGAGAATTGCAAAAAAATTGTGAATTCCTTTTTAGTTGATTTAGTTTTTGAGTTATAATGGCTGAAAAAATTCTGCAACTATTTTATGTGTAATATAAGATTTAGCAAATGAATAAATATGTTTATTTTATTAGGATCTAGGGTTCTCACTGGAAGAAGGGACATACAAATATGTATTGAAGTTGGTGGGGAGACCCTGTGGGAATAGATTGGAATTGAAAGTAATGGTATGGACTCAGGATTTCTCAAATATGTGTGTTTGTGTATACGTATATATGTGTATGTCTGTCTATATGCATGTAAATGTGTTCATGTATGTGTATGTATAAATGTATGTACATGCATATATTTCTTCTTCTAGCTGCAGAAGTGTCCTAAAAACAAAGATACCCTAGTAGAAATGACCTAACATTTACTCTAATACCCAGAATCTTGGTCTTTAATACCATTCCTCACAAAAAAGAACCAGGATTTCTTGGAACAATGGCTGAATTTAGGGTAGGGACAGAGTCGGTAGAATATAAGCCTAGATTATTTTTTTAAGTCAGAAAGTAAGAAAGAACTGAAAAAACAAAACAAAACAAAGGCTTTATGTCACAAGGAACTAGGATAAGGGGTGCCCACTGTCTAAATCTAGGACTTGTTTAGCACGAAAGTAATTAAGGGCAGTAATGACTTACAGAATATTGGAATAAAAAATAGGAATCCATGAATCCATACTGATAATGGATGTATAAATAAGCAGGTTAGTGGGGGATAAATGAGGAGTCTGCGTATTACAGAATGTTGATTGCTGACTGGTGAATGTAGAGGAAATGGCAGATTTGGAAAATCATTTTGTAATCATCATAGTAAAGACTGAATCAGGCAGTAGTTATCAATAGATGCAAAATATAGGCAGAAATTTGGTGAGGAACAAGATATTTGCATGGGTAAAGTGTCTGACCACACATATTAGTTGTAAGGAAAAACATGACATATACATTGGAGAAATTAGACAGCACTGAACAAAAGTTTAGGTGAACAAAATTGACATCACCAAGGACAATACTTCTGGTTATGGCAGTATGAAGAATTTGGCAAATCCTTTCACCAAAAACTAGTATAAAACTAGACAAAATTTGTTGAATACAACTATTACAGAGCTCTGAAAATTGACCAAAAGCAAGCAACAAACTCAGAAGCATTTATTCATGCTAGAACTTTGGGTAAGAACAGTAAGAATCTGCAGCATTCTTACCTGGGTTTGCTCCCATCTCCCTCAGACCTCAGCTCTATCAGTAAGAATGGTAGTTTTACCAGAGCAGCGCGGGCCGTAAAGCTAGCAGCTTTGCTGCCAAATGGGTTGGGAAGCTTAAACCTACATCATTGTCAGTAAAAATAGTGTCGACTCAAATAATCCGTAATCAATCTATAAATCAAAATTCGGGTGAGTTTATTATGAGCCAAATTTGAGGACCATATAGCCCAGGGCCATCCTTCCCCAAGGAAAGGCACCAAAGAAGTGGGGTATACAGAGCAGTTATATACTGTCAAAGAACATGTATCACATATGATTGCAGCATCCTTTTTACAGTAGTCACAAGATTGTCCTGTTGGCATAGCGATTGAGGGACACAGCAGGTATCAGGTCTGCTGTCTCGATGGGCACAGCAGGTAGCAGGTCTGTTGTCTCAAGTTGGGTGGTCACAGGATGAGCACAGCAATCAAATCCTAGCCTAGGGAGAAATGCTTCTCCTTAAGGAAATGCCAGTGTGGGGGAAGTTGCATCCTTATCTTAAGGGCATTTGTTCTTGTCTTTGGGACACAGTAAATGCTTAAAGCAGATATACAATGCAAGTTCAAAGGCCTCAGGCCCTTTTGGAAAAACAAGGTCAGGCTGAATTAGTTTTACACCAGATGACTTCCTCATATGTTCCAATATATCCTGTTGCTTGCCATTTATTTATCAATAGTATTGAACTCAGTAGGAAATGAATGGAAAAAAATAACTCTGGTTGTGTAAGTTACAATCCTAGTTGGGACTAGTGGCAGACCAGCCAGAAATTTAACAGGGAAATCCTGAAAATGAGAGTCATAGAAGGGCTGGATGAGACTCTGGGCCAAGCTGGCAACACAGGAGCCTCCTGCATTTCACTCCTGCCACAGATGTACCGAATGTATAGCGACATACGGAGCAATTCCTTCTGAGAGAAATCCAGAAACTAGGATTGTTGAGTGACTCCTACACATTGTGCTCCTCAGAAAATACCCACATTGAAATGGATAGGAAAGGCTGAGATACACTCTTGCCATAAACCGCACTCCTAGCACAGTGCCATCAATCGAAGAGGGAACCCCCAACTCCCAACTTCTCCCTGAAGAATGAAGGATTTAGACCACACATCTTGCATCCCAACTTTTAAGGCTCCCACCTGAGAGATGTGCTCCCAAAACACCTAACTCTGAAAGCCAACAGGGCTTGCATTCACGAGTCCCACAGGACTATAGCAAACAAAGAAATAGTTCTTAATGGACATGTGAGCACTCACTGCAACTGCCCCCTTAGGGCCAATTGCAGAGGGAGCAGGCAAAAATGCCCATCTCCCAGTGTTTTCCTAAAAGGGGTTTGACTTCATAGTTTACAAGTAGCTGCCTGAGGATCCAGCTTCTACTAAGTATATATCTAGGTGTTGACTGCTATACTCACTGGAACCTGAAAGAAAAAAGACTCACTTTAGCTTTCTGGACTGAAGGTAAAGGTTATGTAAAAATACATTCCATGCAAATGCAAACTGAAAGAAAACACAGGTAGCTATACTTATATCAGACTTTAAGCCAAAAACTGGAATAAGAGACAAAATAAGGTCATTATATAATGATAAAGTAGTCAATTCATCAAGAGGATGTAAAAATTGTAAATATTTATGCACCCTTGCCAGAGCACCCAAATATATAAAGCAAATATTAACAGATCTGAAGGGGAAAATGGCAATACAATAATAGTAGACGACGTCAGTACCCCACGTTCAACAATGGATAGATCATCCAGACGGAAAATTGGATTTAAACAACACTTTAGACCAGATGGACCTAACAAGCATATACAGAACCTTCCGTCCAACAGCAGCAGAATACACATTCTTCTCAAGTCCACGTGGCATATTTTCCAGGATAGATCATATGTTGGCCACAAAACAAGTCAATAAATTTAAGAAGATTGAAATCATATCAAGTTTCTTTTCTGACCACAAAAGTATGAAACTAGCAAGTAATAACAAGAAAACTTGAAAACTCACAAATATGTGAAGATTAAACAACATGCTCCTGAACAACCAATGAATCAACGAAGAAATCAAAAGGGAAATCAAGAATATCATGAGACAAATGAAAATAGAAACACAACATACCAAAACTTATGGGATGCAGCAAAAGCAGATCTAAGAAGGAATTTTATAGTGATAAACACCTACATTAAGAAAAAGAAAGATCTCAAATAGACAACTTAACTTTATACCCTAAAGAACAAGAAAAAGAAGGACAAACTAAGCTCAGAGTTAATAGAAGGAAGGAAATAACAAAGATCAGAGCAGAAGTATGTGAAATGGAGAGTAACAAGACAATACAAAAGATCAACGAAACTAAGAGCTATTTTTTTGAAAAGATAAAATTGACAAACCCTTGGGTAGACTAAAAAAAAGACATAAAACTCAAAATCAGGTATGAAAGAGGAGACATTACAACTGATACCACAGAAATACTAAGGATTGTGAGAGGCTACTATGAACAGTTAGATGCCAACAAATTAGATAACCTAGAAGCATGGAAAAATGCCTAGAAACATATAACCTACCAAGGAAATAGAAAATCTGAACAGAACAATTACTAGTAAGGAGATTGAATTAGTAAGCAAAAATATCCCAAAAAGGAAAGTCCAGGACCACATGGCTTCACTGATGAATTCTGCCAAACATTTAAAGAAGAATGAATACCTATCCATCTCAAACACTTTCAAAAAATAGAAGAGGAAGGAACCAGCCCTAATGGCCTATTGGTTAAAATTTGGTGCACTCCACTTCGGGGGCCCAGGTTTGGTTCCTGGGCGCGGAACCATACCATTCGTCTGTCAGTGGCCATGCTGTGGCGGCAGCTCACGTAGAAGAACTAGAACTTACAACTAAAATATACAACTATGTAGTGGGGCTTTGGGAAGAAAAAAAATAGAAAGGAAGGTTGACAACAAATGTTAGCTCAGGGCAAATCTTTCCCAACAACAACAACAAAAAAAAATAGAAGAGGGAACACTTCCAAACTCATTTACAAGGCCAGCATTACCCTGATATGAAAGACAGACATAGACACTACAAGAAAAAGAAACTACAGGCCAGTATTCTGATGAACATGGATGTGAAAATCCTCAGCAAAATATTAGCAAACAAAATTCAACAATACCTTAAAAGAATCGTATACCATGATCAAGTGGGATTTATTCCTGGGATGCAAGGTGGTTCAACATAAGCAAATCAATAAATTGTTCTGTTAAGAATGGTTGATTTTATAGTATGTGAATTTTACCTCAATAAAAGAAAAACTTTTTAAAGGTTGTAGAAATGCTTCATTTTTAATGAGACTAAAGACACGTGACAACTAAACGGAATATCTGATCCTAAAACGAATCCTGACTGTAGGGAAAAGGCTCTAAAGAATATTATTTGGTCAATGGACAATGTTGGAATACAGATATGAGATTAGACTTAAAATATTGTAACAATGTTAAATTTGCGGAAGGTGATAACTGTACTGTGGTTATGTAAGATATTATCTTTATTCTTAGGAAAACACACTGAAGTATTTAGGGGTAAATGTCATGGTGTATACACTCAAATTGCTCAGAAAAAGTGTGTGTGAAGAGAGAGAGGGAGTCAGAGAGTATGCACTAGCTCATAAGTACAGATGTTAGAGCAAATGGAGCAAAATTTTAACAGTAGGTGAGTCATGGTAAAGGCTAGATGGGTGCTCTGTGCACTACCCTTATTCTTGCAACTTTTCTGTAAGTTTTAAATTATTTCCAGAGAAGTGTTTAAAAAACCCATGTATTTCATGATCCAGTTTACTAAATACACCGTCATAAATAAAATGGAAACTTCCTGCATGTGCCTACTCTCCCCAGAGATAAACACTGTTTGAATTTGGTGATTATTAGTCCCAGACATATCTTTATACTTTGTATGTTTACATATACCTAAACAATATATAGCAGTGTTTTGTATGGTTTTAAACAATACGTAAATGCTATCATTCTATATAATCATTATACAACTTACTTTCCTCACTTAACGTTATATTTGGGAGAGTTATTCATGTTGATATATGAGGTGTTAGCTTTCTTATTTTCACTGCTTTACAGGTATCCCAAAAGTCTTAATGAAGTGTTAATCTATATTAAATTCACAAGTATAAATGCTACAAACTTACCCAAAAAGTCCATATCACTTGAAAATTGTATTTAAATTTTTAATGAATATTTAGTTTTATAAATTGTGAATAATAAATTTAGTTTTAGTTTTTGGTTCCAGTCAACATTTACCATCTTCAGAGAAAGTATAATAATTTCATAGTATGATTTTACCACAATTTATTCATTCATTCTCACATTTAGGACGTGTTCACTTTTTTCATTGTTTCAGTACTGCTACAATATACCTTTTTATACTTTTCTTGGGTACATGTGAGAAAATTTCCATGATAAATAACTAATAATGGAATTACTAGAATTACCATAATAACTAGGTTGTAGGGTACGTGCATCTTAACTTTATTTATATTCCTCACAGCAGTATGTATGATAGTTTCTTTTCCTACCCATCCCCATAAAAACTTAGAATTGTCAGGCTTCAATTTTGGCTATTGTGATAGATTTAAAATCATATCTCATGAATTTATTAGATAGACTTTTTCTGACTATTAGAGGTGGTGTAGCATCTTTTCATATGCTTATCAGCCATTTTGGTTTCCTCTTCTGTTAATTTTAAGTTCATGTTATTCTCTTATGTTGCTTTTTTCCTATTGATTTTAGTGGGGATTTTTAAAAGCATATTTTGGACATCCTTTTATATTTATATACTTTCTACGTAACTTTTCTCAGTCTGAGACTTGTCTTCACTTTATTTATGTTATTTTCTGATGGGAAATTTTTTTTTTTTTTGTGAAGAAGATCGGCCCTGAGCTAACATCCATGCCAATCCTCCTCTTTTTGCTGAGGAAGACTGGCCCTGGGCTAACATCTGTGCCTCTCTTCCTCCACTTTATATGGGACACCACCACAGCATGGCCTGACAAGTGGTGCATCGGTGTGCACCCGGGATCCGAACCCAGGCTGCCAGCAGTGGAGTGCGTGCACTTAACCGCTATGCCATGGGGCAGGCCCCATTGATGGGAAAATTTTTAGTTTCAAATAATTGAATATATCAATCTTTCATTTATGATTTGTGTATTTTACACTTTCCCTAACTGAATTTATAAAGATATTCTCTGGCATCTTTTAATGAAATTTTAATATCTTTTATTAGTGAATCATGTCACTCTTCAGAGAGCTACTCAGTTCAGTGAAACATTCTTGAGTGCCTCCTGTATAGCATGTGCCGTGCTAGGCAGGAGGGATATAGCAGTGTATAAGGCCCAGAGTTATCTATGACGAACTCACATTTTAATGAAGTGGACATCAGGCAGAAAGAACATGAGCAAAAGAAGCAGAGATATCAAACTGAAAGAAGTGTTCTGAGAGCTAGATTAGTTCAGTATTGATCACACAGGTGTGAGAGGTGGCAACTGGGTTAGAAAGATGGGAGTAAGACCATGAAGGCATTTTGTCACAGAGCTCAGACTTAATCTTGTAGGTTAGGTGTTTTCAAACATTTTTAGGATCAGAACCCTAACTTCAAAGCAAGTTAACAGTTACAGCTATAATAATTACAATAATAATCATAATATCTGAATTATTTACCATGGTACTGTGCTGAGAATGCCATGCATTATCTCATTTCTTTTTTATAGCAACTCTGTAAGATAAGTTTTAATATTATCGTCATTTTACCAACTGATGCTCAGAGAGATTAATGTATAAGACAAGTTGAAGGAAAGCTTTTCTTACTAAATTACTTCTCTGGAACAGAATACATATGAAAATCACTACCAAAAAGGATGGGAAGATGTTGAAGGGTTTGAGGCATGAAAGTGACTTAATCAGATTTGTATTTTATGTCCATCATGCTAGAGACTGCCTGGAGGATAGATTTGCAGTAGATGAAGACTAGATTAGGGAAGCAGGTTATGAAACTCGTACATTAGTCCAAATGAGAGAAGATTAAAAACCTGAACCAAAAGTTCGGGTGTATCATATGGGGTAAGTTGGAAATGATAAAAGAGGATAGCAATTAATAATAGGCCGAGAAGGAATTTGCATGTGTCTTGTGAAGGGACAAGCTATGGTAAAGGGAGATACAGGAAGTATTTTACCTTGAGAAAACTAATGGGGACTCTTGATTTAGTGGATCCATGTAATTAATGTTGAACTGATATAAAGAATGATGATTCAGTAATAAAAATGAGAAAATAAGCAACAATGTACTTATTTAACTTCAATTTGATAAGTATGCATGCTGTATTTTCTAGAGTTGCCACTAAAAAATAGAAACAGAGCTTATAAATTCCACACTAGCAGAGGGGGTAAAAGAAGAGGCAGGATAAATAGAAATCATAAAGAAAGGAAAAAAAGAGGTAGAACAAATAGGCAATATAAAATAAGATGCTGTATATATGTAGATACAGAAATAATTACAATAAGTGTAAGTTGATTAAATAATCTAGTTAAAAGACAAAGATTGTCAGACTGGATTTAAAAAAATGTCACCTATATGCTATTTACAAGAAGTAGAGAAAAGTTGAAGTAAAAAGATGGAAAAAGATAGACCTGGAAAATTTCAGCAGCAAAGCTGGTGTGGTTATATTAACATCAGACAAAGGGACTTTAAAGGGGAAAAAAGTTATTAGAGCAATGCCAGCGTCTAAAATAGGAATTTAAGTACAGACCTTGGAGATGATGTTGAAAAGAAGATAATAGTGTATTTCTAAACAACTAATATGTTCAATGACTGTTAGACTGATTTGAAGAATAAAGACAAACAAAACTGAAAGTTTGGGAAAACAAATACCCATAGGTTACATGGACTTTATAGTTTAACCAAATATATTTCTTCAGAAATTTCAAAAATATTTACTTTATGGAGCTGGCCCCGTGGCTTAGCGGTTGAGTGCGAGCGCTCCACTACTGGCGGCCCAGGTTCGGATCCCGGACGTGCACTGATGCACCGCTTCTCTGGCCATGCTGAGGCCGTGTCCCACATACAGCAACTAGAAGGATGTGCAACTATGACATACAACTATCTACTGGGGCTTTGGGGAAAAAAGGAGGAGGATTGGCAGTGGATGTTAGCTCAGAGCTGGTCTTCCTCAGCAAAAAGAGGAGGATTAGCATGGATGTTAGCTCAGGGCTGATGTTCCTCACACACACACACACAAAAATTGACTTGTTCATTTCATATCATTCTAAGTCTGTGTTTGTTGGCAGCACTTATAAAATTAAATGCATTTAGTAAGCATTGCTCTTGTGTTTTCAGGAATTCAAAATGTCCTCAGCCTCTTTTGTGCAGTCCTCACGGAAAATAAGGTTCTCTTCCATTCTGCAAGTTTCCAGAGACTTAGTGATGCTTGTAGAGCCCTGGAATCTTTAATGTTTCCTCTTAAATATAGGTGAGGTTTCTTACTTGGTATTTTTATTTATTCCTAAATTATGCATTACTTATTGATGATCAGTTGAAATGTCATTTGCACAATAGTTTTGAACCACAAGGGCATATTTTACAAAGTTATACTGTTATGTGAGTCATGATTCTGATAGAAATCTAGACTAGAATTTGGAACTTTTCCAAGTTTTCCATTAGTGAATGTTGATTAATTTAGTGAAAAAATGATTAATTTGAATAGTATTGTCAGAAACATTTAATTCTCTTTGAATACAGTTGATAATAAAAGTCTTAGGTTAGTGCTGTCTGATTATGTGATATTAAGGAATTATTATTAATTTTTAGAGGTTATAGTGGTATTATGATTCTATTAAAAAAGAACCTTTATCTTTTTTAGATACCTTCTAAAGTATGTATAAATGATATGATATCTGGGATTTGCTTCAAATAATACTGTAGGGGAGAGAGCAAAAGTGGGTAGAAATATATACGTGACTATGCATTGGTAATTGTCAAAGCTGTATTGGATACATGGGACTTCATTTTCCTTTTCTTCTCTCTACGTTTTGGGGGGGTGGGTATGTTAAAATTTTTCCATAATAAAAAGTAAAAAACCAGTCTAAACAGTGATGCCTGATAGTGCTATAAGTAGAATATTTTATTCTAATATACTGTTTTATCAATTTGATAATCATAACATCTAGGAAATTTAAGTTCGTACAAACTAGAAAAAAATTTAGACTGTCTCCAGATTTTATTTAAAAAAACTTTTTTAACCTATGTTCTTTTCTTAACCCCTAGCTAATAGAGTGTACTAGGCCTTAATTTTTGTACTTTGCCAATCTTATTGAATGCAAAAATCAAGTGTAGAAAAATGGAATTTAAATGGTTGTTTTATAGAAACAATTCATCACCAATATTGAGGGGTAGGACCCATCAGTGAGTCAGTATTACTGATTTCAGATGATGTCAGATTTCTATGTAAGGAAAAATGCTTTCAAGCAAGATTAAAAACCTAGAGACTCCTTGCCTAGGAGGGATAAAGGATAAGGAAATTCCCCTGGGTTCCATTTACTTTATATCTTGTTGTGTCTGATGGTATCTTTCACATGAGGATTTTCTTTTAATTTTTTCTTTCAAAAATTTAATATTAACAACCATGAGAATATTACTGATAATTTCTAAACATAGGTAATCTAAAATTCATACAGCATAACAATGAAAGAAAAATATGTTTATATTATGGAAAAACAAATATATCTCATATATATTTTTATTATTTCTAGTTATCCGTATATTCCCATTCTCCCGGCTCAGCTACTGGAAGTTCTAAGTTCCCCAACACCTTTCATTATTGGAGTACATTCTGTCTTTAAAACCGATGTTCATGAACTTGTAAGTATTCATCTTTAAATTGCCAGTTATTGAGGCCAGAGGTTAATCATATTTCTTTGAGTCCTATAGCATTTCAACTAATTACTATTTTCAGATCTGTTGTATTCCTAATAGAAAAGATTGGCCAGAAGAAAAGCATCATTAAAAAATCTAAATATATTAATTTTTTCTTATAGCAAGTAAGGAAGACTTAAAAAATGAATTCATTGATATTTTAAAATGCCCTTCTTTTGGCATATTAAGTTTATCTTTCTGTAGTCTTCATCCTATCTATGAGAAAGGAAGATAAAGTAATTCATTAATTAGTATTCTATTTTTACTTTTATGAGTGCTTTAATTTATTCATATTTTGAAATGAAGCCTGTGTTAATGCTGAATGACTGAGAACTGAAAAGCAAAAAGCATTTGCGAAAGAGTGAAGAATTTTAGTGGAATACAAGTTCAGTATAAGCCCCGCCAAATTATTGTATTCTTAATGCCATATGACTAGAAATACCAAAGAAGGAGAGTAATACTCTACGTTCAAGCCAGTTCTGGAATAACATATTTAGTTCTCTGTACTGCACTTGAAGAGTACAAACAAACAAAATAATGCACTTCACAGAAGGACATCCAGAATTGTCAAAAGTTTAGAAGCTATATTCAGTGAGACCCTAAGGAAATTTTCTCAGGTAATAACCTAATACTATTTGATAGCTAAGGATAAATATTTTTAAGCGGCTGTTTTAGGAAAGGGTAAGAATTGTTTTTTTGTACCTCTAAAGGCGGAAATAGAATCAGTAATAGTGGATATAGAAACAAATTTCTGCTTAACATAAGAGTTTTCAACTATTAGAGCTGCCCAATGGTGATGAATGGATTTTCTTATGTGAAGAGTGTACTCTCAAGCACTATAAGAAGAGTGCAAGGAACAGATTGCATGACACTTTTTGGGGGTTTAAGAGAAATTGTTTATTTATGAAAAGTTGGGCTATATGACATCTGTGATTCACAGATCCTTAAGATTTTGTAATTCTACCTTTTGTTTTAGTTTTAAATGCCAGCAAAGAGGTAAGCTCTGTTGGTACTTACATATTTGTAATTGTAATCAAATCATAGGTGTCATTTAAACTGACAAAAGACTACTACTCAACATTGTAATTATGAACAGGACCCTCATTCATATATTAGTCATTCTTCCTAACCTTATATGTTGATATCTAGTTCCTATTTAGCTTCGATATCACCATATAAAAACGTGTAAATCAATAAACATATTCAGTAAAACCTAGTTAGTACTATTTGGAAGCATACCCATCTAGTTCGTAGGTAATTTTTTCCCACTAAATATCAACAGTCTCTGGAGGTAGGATAAACTAAGTGTTGCCAAAAGTAAATTTCTTAATTTTGTAATGAATTAATTAGAATGAATTTTAATCCTATTATCAATGTAATAATTTCAGCAATCTTGACTAGTTTCTCTATTACATTTTTATGTATGTTATTTTTAAATAGACTGTTGTAAAGTTCTAAAAATCAGTTTCTTTCTTAAGTACCTAAATAGTACCATTTTGATATATACTAATTGCTCTGCTTGTTAACTCTTATAATAATTACTATGTTATTTAGGATATGGCTAAACTACTATAATAAAGCACCCCAAATGGAAAGGCTCAAACAAAATGAAATTTTATTTAACACTCATCCATAGTCCATAGAAGTGTTCCATTATGCCGGACAAATTTCGTCCATGAACTCATTCAAGGTCCAAACTTCTTTCCTTCTTGTTTCTCCACCAGAATCCCCTTAGGCATTGTCATCATCTGAATGTTAAAGGTTGGCTTGCTGCCAGTTCATGGTTTCAGCCATGGGAAGAGGAAGGAGAGCATAGGAGAGCCTTGCATCCCCTCTATTTTGAATACCTGGAAGTGTACACATCACTTCTTGTCTTCCATTGGCAGAAACTTAGTCACATGCCACACCTAATTTCAAAGGAAGCTAGGACATATATGGTAGTTGGGAAGCCATGAACCCAGCATTCTGTTACTATGGGCAGCCAGGAGTCTCTTCCATACCTGGTTCTTCTCATTTTGAATTAGTGAAGGCCAAATTAATTTCTTAACAACAAATACATTTTATTAATTATAGATTAATTTTTTTATCTCCTTCAGTTAGATGTAATCATAGCCGATTTGGATGGAGGCACTATTAAAATTCCTGAATGTATTCACCTCTCTTCCCTCCCGGAACCACTTCTACAGCAGACTCAAGCAGCTCTTTCTTTGGTATGACATTTTGTTCATAGTAATTTTCTCTTAATTTAAATCTAAACTAAGGTAATTGGAATTAAATATTATTTGCATTGTAATCACTTAGAAAAGAGAGTTATATGTTCTTAAAACATGAATATATTCTTGTATAGTTTAGAATAAGATTCTTTATTAGGTGTCTAAAGAATATACTTTGAATCATAACTGAATATTTCGTCTACGTTCATTCTTTCACTGAGGATATTTATTTAGTTGTTACTATAAACTGAATACTGTGCTAGGTATTGGAAGCACACCTTTGGAAACAAGACCAGACTCTGCCTCAAAATCCCTGATTCCCCTAACATCCCCTGTTAGAAGCTAGCCCCTGTTCCTTCTCCTTCGACCTCCTTATTGACATCTCGTTCCTCTTTGGTAGATGTGCTATTTGCAAAACTGTGTAATATTGTCTTGCCAATGTTTTCAAGTTACTACAGAAAGATGTAACTTATTGATAGACTAAATGTCCAGCATCTATGCAGTGAAGTTTTAAGAAATCTTATGGCCTGGATGTTTCTCATTGAAATGGATGTAATTTTTTGTAGTTATTTTACCTTAGTTGATTTTTGAAAGCACAGTATTTTATTTTACTGACAACGTTTTAGGTGCTCATTTATCCATCATCAGAAAATTGAAACTTATGAATTCTGCATTTCTTTTCAAGCCATCACTAGAACTAAGGACTTCATATTCCTCTTGAATAATATTCCAGCCTAAGCTGTTTAAAACCTTTTTTCCCCCCTTAAATAGGAACTCAGAAGTCTAGGATTACCAGGAAGGGTTTTATTCTCAGAAAATTTTCAAATTTATATTAGTCCTTATGTTGTTATAGTGGTATTTATGGGATGGAAACATTTAGAGAAGACTGGCTTATCCTAATGTAATTTGTAATGTGGAATACAAGGTGTGACAGTGGAAAGAACACTAGTGTAGGATTCAGGAGACCTAAATTCCAGCCTGCATCCTGCCACTTGATATTATGGAGCAAATCACATTCCATCTCTAGACCTTTGTTTCCCGGTCCTTATTTGTAGGATGAATGTTTTATACATAGGATGACTAGGTGAATGTTTCCCCAAGTGAAGTGTGGAGATGGTTAGGGGTGGTATGGGGCAACTTTTTTTTAACAATTATGTATGTATTATAATGTTTCTTTAAAATAGCATATAAAACCTGCAATTTCACAGATATTTCATCTAAGAAAATATTAAATTTAAAGAAGTGGGTTGATTTAAAGACAATTTAAAGAAAAATATTAATTAAATAATTGCATCAATGGTGTATGGATATAGCAAAAGCTGAGAAGGTAGTATTTGAGTGATTGAAAAAGTTTAATATTTCTAGAAATCTTAAATAAGTTTTTAAATCTTATATATGATTACTTAATAATGATATTTATAATTATTCAAGGATTAAGTGCCAAAATTGGCAAAGATAAGATTTTAGTTCTTAAGTCAATAGCTTCTAGTAGAGGTTCTGCTGCACACTGGTATACCTTAACCTGTGACACCTATGGCACCAAATTTGATCAATGAGTTAAATTCATTTTTGGTAAAATTGAGTGTGCCTGTTTTTGTAGTTGTCAAGCACAATGGTGGATTATATGCTGTAGTGTTGTCATACAAATAAGACATAAGAGCATAGTATATTGTCGAACTAGGACCAGAAAGAAATCTCATTTGATGGACCATATGGGAGCTTTGACACACAAATATAAGAGCTTCATTTGGTTAGTAAATAATTGTAACAAATGGCAGCACACTACTTGAACTGTGTAATAACCATGGATGATTTTACAGACATGAAGACATTACAGTACTGTAGTGGTGATTGGGTTATAAATATTGTCAATATTTTAGTGACATTTTAAAGTACTATTTTGAGTCTTTTGATCTATCATAAGCATACTACCAAAACCTGAGTATTTGAAAATGATTCTGCAAAGACAACAATTTGCTACATACTCATGCAATTTCATCTTTTTCTCTGTGTAAGTCCTGCATGGACTTTCTTTCCCACCTGCTCCTCAACTTGCTTGCTTTCAAAGCCTAACTCAAATGTTACCTTCTTTTCTTTAGCTTTCCCTAGGTTGAATAATTATACTTTATATTTTATATATTATTAGTTATATACTTCTAGTACTTGTCACGTTGTATTGTACTTTTACCCCTCTGGACTGTGAGATTCATAAGCTTATTCCCTTTCTCCTTAGTATTTTAGTTAATTAACTAATTAATTTTTAATTACACTAAGAAATATAAAAACAAATACTTGCTGAAAATTTCGACTATATGGACCAATAGCTCTGCCCTAGACCTTTCCCTTCCCAGAGGTAACTACTATTTTATAGTTTAGTGTATATTCTCTCAGAACTTGACATTTTCATTTATATGTATATCAGTGTGTGTATATATATTGATTTAAGGTTTATTTTGTTTTATTTTCAAATAAATGAGACTATACTATGTGTGTTTTTCTAGAACATACTTTTTCATTAAATATTTTGTCTTGGAGATCTTTCCACAGTAGTAGTTTTCCATACAGAGCTGCCTCAGCTAATTGCATTGTATTTCATGGAGGGAATAGGTCATAGTTCACGTACTGATACTTTTTCTTTCTTTTTGTTTTTTTCTTTTATAAAACCTTTATTGACTGTGCCTCCTCTTCTCGTCCTCCCAACAGGTAACATTGACCTTTCTCACTTTTTATACTTCTTTAGTGTGTTGTGGAGGTTTCTGTCATAGCAAATGCAAATATGTGCTTCACTTCTGTTTATATCTTTTTTTTCAATTATTTTATTGAGGTCACATTGGTTTATAACGTTGTGAAATTTCAGGTGTGCATTATTGTTTATCAGTTTCTGTGTAGACTGCATTGTGCTCACCACCAAGAGTCTAATTTTTATCCGTCACTGTATGTATGTGCCCCTTTACCCCTTTCGCCCACCCCACAGCCTCCTTCTTCTCTGGTAACCGCTAATCTGTTCTCTTTGGCCCTGTGTTTCTTTATCTTCCACATAGGAGTGAAATCATTTGGTGTTTGTCTTTTTCTATCTGGCTTATTTCGCTTAACATCATACCCTCAAGGTCCATCCATGTTGTTGCAAATGGATGATTTTGTCTTTTTTTATGGCTGAGTAGTATTCCATTGTGTGTATATATATATAGACATATACCACATCTGCTTTATCCATTCATACAGTTGATGGGCACTTGGGTTGCTTCCACGTCTTGGCTATTGTGAATAATGCTGCAGTGAACACAGGGGTGTATAAATCTCTTTTAATTGTTGATTTCAAGTTCTTTGGATAAATAACCAGTAGTGGGATAGCTGGGTTATATGGTATTTCTATTTTTAATTTTTTGAGAAATCTCCATACTGTTTTCCATGGTGGCTGTACCAGTTCACATTCCCACCAGCAGGGTATGAGGGTTGCCTTTTCTCCACATCCTCTCCAACATTTATTATTTTTTATATTGTTAGTTATAGCCATTCTGATGGGTGTAAGGTGATATATCTCATTGTAGTTTTGATTTGCATTTCCCTGATGATTAGTGATGTTGAACATCTTTTCATGTGCCTGTTGGCCATCTGTATGTCTTCTTTGGAAAAATGTCTGTTCGTATCCTCTACCCATTTGTTGGTCGGGTTGTTTGTTGTTTTGTTGTTGAGTTGTATGAGTTCTTTATATATTTTGGAGATTAACCCCTTGTTGGATATATGATTTACAAATATTTTCTCTGAGTTAGTGGGTTGTCTTTTCATTTTGTTCTGGGTTTCCTTTAACTTGCAGAAGCTTTTTAGTCTGATGTAGTCCCATTTATTTATTTTTTCTTTTGTTTCCCATGCCTGAGTAGACATGATATTCAAAAAGATGCTGCTAAGACTGATGTCAAGAGTGTACTGCCTGTATTTTCGTCTAGGAGTTTTATGGTTTCAGGTCTTACATTCAAGTCTTTAATCCATTTTGATTTATTGTTTGTATATGGTGAAAGATAATGGTCTACTTTCATTCTTTTGCATGTGGCTGTCCAGTTTTCCCAGCACCATTTACTGAAGAGACTTTCTTTTCTCCATTGTATGTTTGTGGCTCCTTTGTCAAAGATTAGCTGTTGTAGATGTGTATTTTTATTTTGGGGCTTTCAATTCTGTTCCATTGATCTGTGTGTCTGTTTTTGTGCCAGTACCATGCTGTTTTGATGACTATAGCTTTGTAGTATATTTTGAAGTCAGAGATTGTGGTGCCTCCAGCTTTGTTCATTTTTCTCAGGATTGCTTTGGCTATTTGGGGTCTTTTGTTCTTCCATATAGGATTAGGATTCTTTGTTCTATTTCTGTGAAGAATGTCATTGGGGTTCTGATTGGGATTGCACTGAATCTGTAGCTTTTGGTAATATGGACATTTTAACTATGTTTCCAATCCATGAGCATGGAATATCTTTCCATTTCTTTATGTCGTCTTTGATTTCTTTCAGTAATGTCTTATAGTTTTCAGTGCATAGGTCTTTTACCTCCTTGGTTAAATTTATTCCTAGATATTTTATTCTTTTTGTTGTGATTGTCAATGGGATTGTATTCTTGACTTCTCTTTCTGCTAGTTTGTTATTAGTGTATAGATGCAACTGATTTTTGTAAGTTGATTTTGTACCATGCAACTTTGCTGTAGTTGTTGATTATTTCTAATAGTTTCCTGGTGGATTCTTTATATAGAATCATGTCGTCCTCAAACAGTAAGCGTTTCACTTCTTCCTTTCCAATTTGGATCCCTTTTATTTCTTTTTCTTCCCTAATTGCCCTGGCCAAAACCTCCAGTACTATGTTGAATAGGAGTGCCGAGAGTGGGCCCCCTTGTCTTGTTCCTGTTCTCAGATGGATGGCTTTCAGTTTTTCACCATTAAGTATGATGTTGGCTGTGGGTTTGTCATATATGGCCTTTATTATGTTGAGGTAGTTTCCTTCTATACTCATTTTTTTGAGAGTTTTTGTCATAAATGGATGTTGGATCTTTTCAAATGGTGTCTCTGTGTCTTTTGAGATGATCATGTGATTTTTATTCCTCATTTTGTTAATGTGGTGTGATACTTTTTCATCTTAGTGTCTCAAGTAGATTAAATATTATATTTTATTGATGTTAAGATCTTTTACATAACAAAACTTCTTTGCTTTAGATTTTACACCCAGATTTGGAAGTAGCAGATCATGCTTTTCCCCCTTCACGAACAGCTTTATCCCACTCAAAAATGCTGGTAAGAAGTTTAATATTTATATTTGATGCTTTTAAAGAGAGCTATACTTTTACTTGTATGGTTATTAAAGAAGCTGAGAGTAGTGAGAGTTAGATGGACAGTCTAGTAAAAAGTATACCAAATTAGAAATTAGGAGAATTGCCACTAACTGACCTTATGGCCTGCTCAAGGAGGAGCCACAGGGCAGCATAGTGACTGGGAGGGGAGCAGGGCTACGACTGTTGTCCTGAGGAGGCATGAGTAAGTATGGGACAAAAAGGCAGAACCTAGATTATGGCCTGGAAAACTGTGCCAAGGATCAAATCGAAAGGGTTAGGGAAGGATAAAAAAGGGAAGCTTACAAAAAATGGAAACTGATTGTTGATAACAGCAGAGAATCAAGTTTGAGGAGTGAGTGGATGAAAAGAGTTCCTATTAGAAACCATAAAAGGGTAAGTATGTAACACAGGCCCCTTTTTTATTTTGCCCAATGCATTTCTTAGAGATGAGATTTGTGGCCATTAAAGAGCCTCATAGAGCTGGACACCTGTGACAAGTTACTTAAGCATTCTTTTTTTTGTTGTTTTTTTTTGTGAGGAAGACCAGCCCTGAGCTAACATCCATGCCAATCCTCCTCTTTTTGCTGAGGAAGACTGGCCCTGGGCTAACATCTGTGCCCATCTTCCTCCACTTTATATGGGACACCGCCACAGCATGGCCCAACAAGCGGTGCCTCGGTGTGTGCCCGGGATCTGAACCCGGGCCACCAGCAGCGGAGTGCGCACACTTAACTGCTGCGCCACAGGGCTGGCCCCTACTTGAGCATTCTTGTCCATTTTCTCATCAGTTAAATAAGGAGTTGACTAAATAAATCTGTAAGTTTCCTTACGGTTCTAAAACTTTGATTTTATTAGAACCCGAATTATCAAAACAGATTTTTAAGTTCTACCTTATTAATATAAGATAGATTTTTATAAGTTTGATAAACTTTGAAAGAATTTCATAAGCTTTTAAAATACAGTCTTCTGAGTTTTTTTTCTTTTCTTTTTGTGACTGTAATTCTTTTGATGGATATAAAAATCAAATGACTTGGGAAATATTCCCTTCTCTAACATGGTAAAAGAGGAGACTTTGTGACTTATATTTTTCCTGAGAGGAAAGTTGGTTGTATTAGAGGCAAGTTTTATTTGGTTCAATATAACAAAAACTATTTAACAGCCTGTGCTGTCCAACAATGGGATGGACTAGACGCCCACCACTCAGGGCTGCCACAAATGACACTTATGTGTAGGAAGCACAGACAAATTTGTTAAATAATCTCTCAGGTTGTTTCCAACTTTTGACTTTGCGATATTTCATTTGTTTTTTAAGAAATTCGATTACCACGTTTCTTCTTATGTTTTCAGGATAAAGAAGTGCGTGCAGTTTTTCTTAGATTATTTGCACAACTTTTCCAAGGATATAGATCATGCCTGCAACTTATCAGAATTCATGCAGAACCAGTAATACATTTTCACAAGGTAAGATAACAGTACCATATTATATCTGTCCAAAATGTAGACTGTAATTTAATAAAACAACTTGATTGTCTTTTTTCTAACCATGTATTTTGACCTTAATTTATCAAATGTGGTTATTTAAAGTCTCTGCTTTGTGTGGTTAGATGATAAGTTTTAATACTACTATGGAACTGACATGTTTTCCTTTAGAATATATTAACTTTAAATTGGTTTTTCTTTTAAAATTGTGTTAATTTCGGATTTCTCCTCCTGATTTATGGACAGATTCATTTTTATTCTTTCCAATACGTGTAGTATTTCAGGTATCAAAAACTATTTTTTGAGAGAAAAGTATTTTATAACATTTATGCATGAAGACATTTATTCAGGCTTTGATCTTTCTATTGTATTTTTGTTTTGACCATTCATCCATTACTAAGTGATAATTTATTCATTTCACATTTTCTTTCTTTACAGACAGCTTTCTTGGGGCAGCGTGGTTTGGTTGAGAATGATTTCCTCATTAAAGTTCTCAATGGAATGGCATTTGCAGGTTTTGTTTCAGAAAGAGGTCCTCCCTATAGATCCTGTGATCTCTTTGATGAGGTATACTTCTTATCAAATTAATGCATTATTTACAGACAAAATTAGACTACTAGTTAAAAGTAGAGAAGTAGTATTTTAAACATTTAATCAAAATCGTAAATATATTATAAATTAAATATCTGATAATCGATATTATTTACTATTATGCTTATCAGCTCTTGGTATTTAAAATGTGGACTAGAAAAATTAGAAAAAATATAATTATAAGATGTCTCAGAAGTACATAAAAACCTTGAAGAACTGAATTTTAAATAGTTGATTAAAATCTTTTTTGAAAAATTTACAGTGATTGTATAAATAGAACTCTTATTTTTGAAGTCAATAATACAAGGATTCCTTTATAAGTTTCGTAGAGAGAAAGGTCTAAGTTTAATGTATAGATATGTGATTTCAAACTGCAGTTACCTTTAGCCTATCAGTGTCCTAGAACCATAGTTTAGCTTAGTGGCATTCTCACTAATCAAAAATTAACATTTGTCTAGCTCCCTTAGGAGATGTTAAATATATGGAAGACAGATTTAGTCCCTGTCTTCAAGGAATTGGCCAAATAAAGGGAAAATTAGGACAAATGTGACTCAAAATAAGCATGCTATTTTGTGTTAGTTGTGATTTCTCTTATTTTAATGCATCTTTCCATTTATCATTTAACTATGTTCACAGCAGCCCATTCTGGTGGATACAACAACAAATATTATTCCCATTTCAATTTCTGAAAGAGCACTGTATTGGAACCAATAAATCTAAAAGTTTCTTAAAGTCTGTAAAAGAAAAAAAAAAACACTCCTAGCACCCAAGATACTGGAGAATAGTAATAGTGATCATATTTGCTGCTGGTGGTTTTATTTTGTATAGACAGGATAGGAATCAAGATCTTAAAGATCCTCAGTTCAGAGAAGGATCTTTTATTCTCTGTAAAGATAGTTAAGTATTCACAGTAAGAATGAAAGAAGAGGCACATGTTTTAGTTCTGAGTTTGGAGACCTACACCAAATGCTTTAGTTAATAATAGCACAAAGCATACGAAGATTTAGGAGAGATTGCCCTGAGGTGAACAATTCTTTCTGGTCAATTATTGATCACTGATCTCTAATACCAACGTTTAATATGATTGATCATTGATTGTCTAATACTAACATATATCAGCCTTTAGATCCTGAGCTAAGTAGTCAGTATATAAGCTTTTATGGGATTAAATTAGATGCTCTCCAAGGTCCTTTCTAGCTCCTACATTTTGCCAGTCTCTGAAGCATTCTGACTAGTAACATTGGTTTATGTACCCCCTTTCTTTTCTATCCAAATTCTCTTAATAACTCTCTCTGGCAGCTTCATCACAACTAGTAAGTCAGATTGATGACTTGCAGAGAACTTGCTTGCCACAGCCTCTATTTTTGTAAGTCCTTTCCTTGCCTGGAGTGGCCTCTCTCTACTTTTCAGCCTAATCAATGACCTTTCATTCTCATACTCTCCCCTTATCTCACCACCTCCTCCAGCTTTCCCTGAGTAGATGACTCTAAGAGCCGCTAGTCTGCATTAAGCTTTATTTTGTCTCTAACTTTGTATGGCAACTTATCATTTACTGTGTACGTTTATATATGTAAGATATATGTATATATCCTCTAGATTGGAAACAATGGTAAGGCAAGGACTCTGTCCAAGACTTCTATTGGGTCTCCCTTTAGTGTTCATCCAGTTCTATATTCTGCCTACAGTGATGACTTTTGGTGTCTTATTGATGTTGTTACTTGAAAGCCAATTGTTCATGTGCATACTTCAGTCAAGGGCCTAAAAGGAATGAGGCGCCAAATCTAAGTAATTTCTTCTTCTATCCTTTTTGGCCATTTTATTGGTTCGTATGGGAATGTGCTTTTGTAGGAAACTAGCATTTGCTACTGGGAAAGGGATTCTTGTTTTCATTTAGCCTAGGGCTGCCTACCACATGGAAGGCTTATGGAGCTTTGAGAGGCAGCTTGCAATGTGTGTTGTCTTGTCCCCACTCTCCTATCAAATAAATAGGCCTCTTAGAAGGAAAGAAATGTTTGCTTTTGTTTAACAATCTTTCTGAATTCTGGCCTAGAATAGGTGAAGTCACAGTTTTTATGTCTGTCTGCTCCAGTGACTCTATATTAGTTTTTAGAAGGAAAAATCCTATATTATATGCTTTTTTAAAAAAAATCATCCATCTCTTTACCTCTCCTCCCCACTTGCAATTTTTTCCTGTCAGTACTCTTTTCTCCACTCCAAGTGTACACATCCACACAGTTCTCCCAGTAAATTGGTTAGTAGGGAAGTGGACTAGAATTTGTATAGTTTGAGAACTAGAAGGAGCCTAAAGGTCATCTTGTTCTTCCATCTTATTTTAGAGATGAAGAAACTGAAGCTCAGGAGTTTAAGTGAATTGTTCCAAATCACACTGTCAGCAGAGCTAGGACTGGAGTCTCAGCAACGGGACTTGTATGTTTGGTTCATGGTTTATGAGTTAGGGGAATGTTTGGAGACTCTCTGACCTTCTGAAATTCTCTGAGTGAGAGAATTCTCTGATTGAGGCCTAGAGAATGAGAGGGTCTCCCTGAGTTCCAGACATGACTTTTCTCAAGAAGAAATAGGGACCTAAAATCGTCAGGGAGAGACTACCAGACCATCCAAGGACTTGATTGACAACTAACTCTAGAATAGACGTGAAACCCAGTAAAAATCTAAAATAGTTTGTTTTAATAATAGTATGTATTTTGGATGCTTTTTGGTTTGCAAATTGTATCAAACTTTCACACGGTTTTCTAATTCAGCATATTTTGGAGTTGATGTTTTGCCATTTTATTCGTTTTCCAAGTTGGTAGCTTTTGAAGTAGAGCGGATTAAAGTTGAAGAAAATAACCCATCGAAGATGATAAAGCATGTCAGAGAACTTGCTGAGCAACTATTCAAAAATGTAAGTATGTTTATTTAGATAGTCATTAATTTTAAAGGTATTAATAAAGTATTTTGTTTGAAAAACTAAAAAGATTTATCTTTCTAATGATAATCTTTTTGCTCTAACTTAAAACCTTTGGGACTGTAAGTTACACGATATTGCAGTGGGTACTGTGTGTCAAAATAGACCTCATTTTTCAAAGTGATTTTCCTGTCAATCACTGTATTTTAAAAACATCTTAGGGGCTGGCCTCGTGCCGTAGCGGTTAAGTGCGCACGCTTGGCTGCTGGCGGCTGGGGTTTGGATCCCGGGCATGCACCGATGTACCACTTGTCAGGCCATGCTGTGGTGGCGTCCCATATAAAGTGGAGGAAGATGGACACAGATGTTAGCCCAGGGCCGTCTTCCTCAGCAAAAAGAGGAGGATTGGCATGGATGTTAGCTCAGGGCTGATCTTCCTCACAAAAAAAAAAAAAGAAAAAAAAAATCTTAGTCACAATTTTCCAGGTTGTCACTTGCCCTCATTGTGATTTTCATTTAGGTCTCTGCCTTCTTAAGAGCATACTGAGCATTTTTAAGACATAAAGATTAGACTCGTTGGAGACCAGAACTACCTCAGAACTGACCAATGTACTCTGCTTTAGCTTGATACAGTGATTGTCAACTAGATCAGGAAAATTGTTTGAGTTGTATTGTTTTGAACAGTCAGGGAGTGAAAAGCTGAAAGAAAGAAAGCAAATTGTCAAGTGACCACAGAAACTCAAGGGTGAAAATATTCCCTGTATAGAAGAAATGCAATAAGTTAAAAAGATTGAGATGTGGTAGGGTGTGAAATAATCATTTGGATACCAGGAAAGAAGAGAACCTAAGATGACAGGAATATTATGTACATTAGGCAAAATGGATTTTGGCTGATGATTACTAGTCATTCCTCTTGCTTGTGAAGATTTTCAGAGCTGAATCCTTTTACTAAGAAAAGGAAAGTAAGTGGGAAGTATGGGCTTCCAGGGGAAAGTTGAAGGAAATGTGTTTTCAAGGAAATATAGTTCAGAAGGATTTGGAATTGAAATCCTGGTATTGTTTAACTTAATTATTTGAATAGGTGGACCTTTTTGGACATTAGTCAGTGCTTTGTCTCATCCATTCAAAATCTGAGGGGGAAAAAGGTTGGGGGGGCGGCCCTGTGGCTTAGTGGCTAAATGCGCACGCTCCGCTACTGGCGGCCTGGGTTCAGATCCCAGGCGTGCACCAATGCACCGCTTGTCCGGCCATGCTGAGGCGGCGTCCCACATACAGCAACTAGAAGGAGGTGCAACTATGACATACAACTATCTACTGGGGCTTTGGGGAGAAAAAAGGAGAAAAAAAAAAATCTGAGAAATCTGGATAAAAGCAGGAATACTAAAATGTATTTCTTTGAAATAAAAGGGATCCAAATTGGAAAGGAAGAAGTGAAACTGTCACTATTTACAGATGACATGATTTTATATATAGAAAACCCTAAAGAATCCACCAGAAAACTTTTAGAAGTAATAAACGAATATGGTAAAGTTGCAGGATACAAAATCAACATACAAAAATCAGTTGCATTTCTGTACACTAACAACGAAGTAGCAGAAAGAGAAATTAAGAATACCATCCCGTTTACAATTGCAACAAAAAGAATAAAATACCTAGGAATAAACTTAACCAAAGAGGTGAAAGATCTGTACACCGAAAACTATAAAACATTTCTGAAATAAATTGAAGAAGACACAAAGAAATGGAAAGATATTCTGTGCTCTTGCATTGGAAGAATTAACATAGTTAAGATGTCCATACTTCCTAAAGCCATCTATAGATTCAATGCAATCCCTATCAAAATTCCAACAACATTTTTCACAGAAATAGAACAAAGAATCCTAAAATTTATATGGAACAACAGAAGACCCCGAATAGCTAAAGGAATCCTGAGAAAAAAGAACAAAGCTGGAGGTATCACACTCCCTGATTTCAAAATATACTACAAAGCTATAGTAACCAAAACAGCATGGTACTGGCACAAAAACAGACACACAGATCAATGGAATAGAATCGAAAACCCAGAAGTAAACCCACACATCTATGGACAGCTAATCTTTGACAAAGGAGCCAAGAACATACAATGGGGAAAAGAAGGTCTCTTCAACAAATGGTGTTGGGAAAACTGGATAGCCACATGCAAAAAAATGAAAGTAGACCCTTACCTTACACCACACACAAAAATTAACTCCAAATGGATTAAAGACTTGAATGTAAGACCTGAAACTGTGAAACTTGTAGAAGAAAACATAGGCAGTACGCTCTTCGACATCGGTCTTAGCAACATCTTTTCAAATACCACGTGTGACCGGGCAGAGAAACAATAGAAAAAATAAACAAATGGGACTACATCAAATTAAAAAGCTTCTGCACAGCAAAGGAAACCATCAACAAAACGAAAAGACAACCTAACAATTGGGAGAAGATATTTGCAAACCATACTTCTGATAAGGGCTTAATCTCCAAAATATATAAAGAGCTCATGTATCTCAACAACAAAAAAACTACCAACCCAATTAAAAAATGGGCAAAAGACCTGAACAGACATTTCTCCAAAGAAGATATACAGATGGCCAACAGACACATGAAAAGATGTTCAAAATCACTAACTATCAGGGAAATGCAAATCAAAACTACAATGAGATATCACCTCACGCCCGTCAGAATGGCTATAATTAACAGGACAGGAAACAACATGTGTTGGAGAGGATGTGGAGAGAAGGGAACTCTCATACACTGCTGGTGGGAGTGCAAACTGGTGCAGCCATTATGGAAAACAGTATGGAGATTCCTCAAAAAATTAAGGCTAGAACTACCATATGATCCAGCTATTCCACTGTTGAGTATTTATCCAAAGAACTTGAAAACACCAATTTGTAAAGGTACATGCACCCCTGTGTTCATTGCAGCGTTATTCACAATAGCCAAGACTTGGAAGCAACCTAAGTGCCCATCAAGGGACGAGTGGATAAAGAAGATGTGGTATATATACACAATGGAATACTACTCAGCCATAAGAAACGATGAAATCCAGGCATTTGTGACAACATGGATGGACATTGAGGGTATAATGCAAAGTGAAATAAGTCAGAGGGAGAAGGTCAAATACCGTATGATTTCCTTCATTAAGTAGTAGATAATAACAACAATAAACAAACACATAGGGACAGAGATTGGATTGGTGGTTACCAGAGGGGAATGGGGGCAGGAAGGAGGGTGAAAGGGATAATTCGGTACATGTGTGGTGATGGGTTGTAATTAGTATTTGGGTGGTGAACATGATGTAATCTATGCAGAAATAGAAGTACAGTGATGTACACCTGAAATTTTTACAGTGTCATAAACCAATGTTACTGCAATAAACAGAAAATTAAAAAAAAAAAAAAGATTGTTAAGATGAATAAATGAGTCAATACACATAATGAACTTTGGAACAGTAATTGGCCCATATTAAAGATTCAATAAATATTGGTGGAAAAAAAATGTATTTCTTTGTTTCGTATTGTTCAATTATTTATGAATTTTATTTCTGAAGTTATTTTAAAATTTATCCCTGGGACTGATAACCCTAAACTCCACATAAAATTGTGTCCAGTATAATAAATCTATTTCTTGATTAGTGTGCTGAGACTTAAAAAAAAATTCTGTCAGAATGAAAACTTGTATTCTATGTTGGTTTTTGCCATTTATGATGGCTATGTAGAACTAATGTACAGCATGATCAGATGAGAAATTTCTATTGACTTTTTGTAATAATAATAAATATTGAGTATTTAGCACAATGTACCACTCATGGGATTAAGTAGTTTACATATATCATCTCTAATCCTCATAACAACAATGTAAGATAGATATCATTATCCCCATTTTACTGGGGTTAATTGTCTGAGAATCATATGGCTATTAAGTGATTGAATCCATATTTTAAATTCTGGAATTTTTATCTATGCAATTCCTAAGTCTGTGTTCTTTCACTCCATTAGGCTGGCTCATCTCCAATTGAAAAAATAGTATTTCCAACAATTGACTTTATACTTTGTTCTTTGTAAAGTGCTTTAACGTACTTCCTCTTTTGATCTGTGAGGAAACTGAAGATTAGAATGTTTTTGTGCTTGCCCACTAGGAGTGATTTATTGATGGATTTCAAAGAATAACAAAACGTCAAATGGGAATCAGTGTTTAAGACTCTGGGACTGATCCCTTTAATAATTGAATGTTTATTTCTTAGGTCTTTACAAGACAATTCCAGAGTTGTAAAATCTTATAGCCAGTAAGTGACCAGAGTTGGGGTTCTGACACAGGTTTGTCTCTGTGACATGACTGAGTACACAATGTATGTAAGGAAGTGGGACAAGGCGCTTTGATGCAAAAACGAAGTAAATTCCTTTCTTGCCATCCTAGAACTTAAATTTTATGATATATAGCTTATGCTAAGCCAACACAAAACTGAAAACTGCAATAAAATAAATATTTAGTAATTATACATTCTTAAAGGTGAATGTACAACACAAAAAAGCCCAGTCCTTTAAAAATGACACTTCTAAAGTGAGCATCACGAGGGATTGTGTTTACTAGTAAGAGATGGAAATCACCCTTCAAATGTGATCTGCATTTCTTGAGCCCTTATTGGACTTTTTTCCCCACAATCTAGTTCTGTTCCATTTAATTTAATCAATTCCATTCATTCAGTATGTATTTATTAGGCGCCTGCTGGTGCCAGGCATTTTCTAGGTACATGATTCCCCTTATATCCTTGAGAAGAGGATGCACTTCCAGATGAGTGAGAATTTGAAAATAACCCAATGGAGTGTCATCAAACTTTCTAAGATTCCTTCTAGTTCTGAGATTCTGAAGTCCATCATAGTCCTAACATTCCTGAAGTAAATACTTTACAAAGTTAAAAAGCAGAGCATGATGGTAAAGTTACTTTCTTGGGTCATGCAGGAAATTGAGGGGAGGGAGGAAGGATGGTCTCAATGCAAGGAAAATAATCCAGATGGTTCTATTTTTAACTAGTCAGTTCTGTTTTTTATCACATTTCTAAAATTCCCTTTTGGTAAGCAAGAACTAACCATATAATTTGACTGTTTCCTTATTATTGGGTTAGAACTGAGACCTGGTGATTCCATTCAGATGTTTGTAAATACTTGATTGCATTGAAGTCTGGTATGTATATCTAGCCTATCTCCTTCCCTTTGAAGTACCTCAAAAACGAACCTTAATTTTTCTGTTTCTCCTCACCATTCCTTTATATTATTTTCTAGTGAGTAGGAATGAATTGCAGGAATGTGAGTAGGATGAATTATAACTGCTTTAGTTTAGCTGCTCTTTTAACTTTCTGGAGCTTCCTAAATAATTAAAAGTATTTGGTAACTTTGGTGGAGGAGGGGAATGGGAAGGTGGAAGAAAGAGAAGGAAAGGAATAAATTCATTAGAGACAAATTGTGTCAGCATGGCAAGTTGGCAAGGTTTATACCATGAAGATTATTGGCCAAACATCTATACAACTTTTCTTTCCATGCCTGGTCAGTAATACTAGATTGGCCTACGTTGGCTTTCAGAATCTTCAATGTCTGCATGACAGCACATTTAGCTACTTACCTGGTCTGTCCCTATGATTCTTGATATACACTTCTAAAGGTACCACTAACTGCACACAAAATGAGAGCATTAAGATAAGCCAAGACAAGAACTTTATAAAACCTTCATTCCAAGGCATCAAGAAATCAGTTGGACATGTGTTTTATGGCTTTACATAGTGCAATTTTTCTGATTTGCTTTGCATCTGTAATTGTGTATAAAGATTTTATTTTTTTTATTTTTTTTATTTTTTCCCCCCAAAGCCCCAGTGGATAGTTGTGTGTAGTAGCTGCACATCCTTCTAGTTGCTGTATGTGGGACTCGGCCTCAGGATGAACGGAGAAGTGGTGCCTCGATGCGCACCCGGGATCCGAACCCGGGCCGCCAGCATCGCAGCGCGCGCACTTAACCACCAAGCCACAGGGCCGGCCCTGTAATTGTGTATAAATATTTGCTAGATTGTGTAATTTTTCTGACAGATTTCTTAAAAGTTAAGGGAAAAATGAGAGGACTTGGACTTTCTTATTAGATAATATGAGATTTCTATATGTGCCTTATGGGTATTTCATTGCCTAGCATTGAAACAAATAGATTTTAAAAATAAGTCTCTTAGCTAGTCACTTTATGCTCCCTTGGTACTTGTGAAAAGAGTACTTGTCTTAGAATATGAAGCCTCCATCTAGAATCATGAATTAGACCAGTGGTTCTCAACAAGGCAACCCCAAAATTTGGCAATGTCTGGAGACATTTTTGGTTCTCACAACTAGAGAGGGTATGCTAGTATCTAGTAGGTAAAGGCCAGGGATGCTTCTAAACATCTTCCAATATATGAGACACCCGCTTCCCGCACCCACCAAACGAAGAATTATCTAGCCCAAAATGTCAATAGTGCCAAGGTTGAGAAACTCTGGATTAATGCAACCAACACATTAGATATTAAAGGTGTACACCAAATTTATTTGTATTAAGGATGAAACAGTAATTCCGTTGGCTGATCACTGAATGGCCTGTGAGGATGAAAAATTGAAAATGTTTCATTCCATCAATGTTGTTTTCACAGTCAGGCAACTCTAAAAAGGCCAGTTACATTTTGTCAGCATTTAACGACTTAGTCCAATGCCAGTATTGGTTTTGTCTGTGTTTGAAAGGATTTGTGTAATTTGCTATACCACACAGCTCTAGGTATAATTTGTGCGCTATAATAATTATTAAATGCCTGAATTAATATGGAAAACTTGGTAACCTCTAACAAGGTCACATTGTTTTGTCATTCACTACTGAGACCAGTGTGTGGGAAGAAAATTTTTTCCCAAGTGTGGCTGTTGCCTACTTTGAATTTCCAGTAGGGTTGGAGGTTTTTGTTTTGCTGTGCTTTGCCTTGCTTTTATTTGAAGTGCATTTTCAGCCTTGTTTTCTGTAAGCCCTAGTCATAGTCTCATTTAGCTTGCCAGAAAAAGAGAAAAATCCATATTTCCAGACCAGATGGCGTGTGTGTCATTTTTTCAATCCTGAGAAAATCATTGTACCGCCCATTACTATAGTATACTGTTACAGCAGGATTACAGAGCCCATTTCTTGAAAATCATTATTCAACTTCAAAATTCCATCTAAACGATAGTGCATTTTGCCAGCTTTCTTGGCAGTTCATGTTGGTTGCCTTGGACAAATTGTTACCGTGTTCACCATTAAGTGTTTAGTTCTCTAAATCTTTGGTTATTACTTTATATTTGCACTTAGCTGCAATCAAAGATGAAAATTTGGCTGCTTCTTTGTTCTATTGGAAAATAAGGAATTTTCCTTGTTTTGGCAAGGAAATTCAACAACAAAAGCTGTGGTTTTTAATGAACTCAGTAATCTTCAAGGGACTGGTTTAAATGTATTTGTAGTTACAAGTAAGAGCAGATGTTTCTAAGAATATGCAGAGTTCAATGAGCCTTAAACTTCCTCTCTTTTCTGCTGTCTTCTCACAAGTCGTTACGTAAGCAAGTTGGGTGTTAAGGTAGTGAATGTGGTCCTTGTATTTACTACACTGCCCGTTAGAGGGCAGCAGTGTACAGACACAGCAGCCAGAAAACCAAATGCTAGATTTTAGTGTAAATCTTCTAAACACAATTGAATATATTATAATTTAGTAACTTTAACCTGTAGTCTGAATTTTTATGTACAATATCTATACAACTACAGGATAGCCTCCCCTTCGAACTTTGTTTTAAAATGATTAAAAAAAATGCTTGTTATTCTGAATTGTGTATGGATTTGGTTTATGATATTTCAGATTGCTTATGAGAAGAAAAACACTATTAATGACTAGCAGCAATATCTTGAATAGGTGATTTCTATTTAAACCCTTACGGAGTACAATTATTATTATTGTTGTTGTTGTTAAACTATAACTACCTGGTCATATGATGATGGGAATCTTGTGAGAAAGAGATGGTTTTAGTTTTAGAGGCCTGGTGTCATGCCATAGAATATGTGGTGAATAAATATTTTTCAAATGAAATGTACCCTAGATTTTTGAAAAACAGCTTTCAGATTTATTCTGGGGAAGTGTGAGTGTGTGTGTGTGTGTGTCTGTGTGTGTGTTCTAAAATCTTTCCTCTAATAACTCATTCTGTCCTCACAAGAACCTTATGAAGTACGTACTATATTATTATCTTCATTACAGATGAAGAAACTAAAACACAAGTGGTGAGTGAGTAGACACTGCACCAGCTCACACTACTAGTAAGTGGCTAAGCTGGGATTTGACCCAAGCAGTCTGACATCAGAGACCATGAACTAAAAATACTTTGTTGCAGGGCCGGCCCTGTGGCTTGGTGGTTAAGTGCGCGCGCTGCAATGCTGGTGGCCCGGGTTCGGATCCCGGGTGCGCATCGAGGCACCACTTCTCCGTCCATCCTGAGGCCGAGTCCCACATACAGCAACTAGAAGGATGTGCAGCTATGACATACAACTATCTACTGGGGCTTTGGGGGGAAAAAATAAAATAAATAAAATCTTTAAAAAAAAAAAAAAAAAAAAAAAAAAAAAAAATACGCCTCTCTCACTGAGTTGTCCAGGCTGTCCCTCTGAATTGTAGTGCCACTTGTATCTATCACGTTTTCACACATAGTCGGGCTCTCTATTCCACTAGCCCTTTTAACCCTTCACTAATAACAAATGCCATACTATATTACTTATTAAGGGTTTATGTAAGTTTTTTTTTAAAATTTTTGTTTATTGCAGTAACATTGGTTTATAACATTGTATAAATTTCAGGTGTACATCATTATACTTCTATTTCTGCATAGATTACATCATGTTCACCACCCAAACACTAATTACAACCCATCACCACACACATGTGCCGAATTATACCTTTCGCCATCCTCCCTCCCTCCTTTCCCTCTGGTAACCACCAATCCAATCTCTGTGTCTATGTGTTTGTTTGTTGTTGTTATTATCTACTACTTAATGAGTGAGATCATACAGTATTTGACCTTCTCCCTCTGACTTATTTCACTTTGCGTAATACCCTCAGTGTCCATCCATGTTGTCACAAATGGCTGGATTTCATCTTTTCTTATGGCTGAGTAGTCTTCCATTGTGTATAAATACCACATCTCCCTTATCCCTTTTTCCCTTGTGGGCACTTAGGTTGCTTCCAAGTCTTGGCTACTGTGAATAACGCTGCAATGAACACAGGGGTGCGTGTATCTTTACGCATTGGTGTTTTCAAGTTCTTTGGATAAATACCCAACAGTGGAATAGCTGGATCATATGGTAGTTGTATCCTTAATTTTTTGAGGAATCTCCATACTGTTTTCCATAGTGGCTGCACCAGTTTGCACTCCCACCAGCAGTGTATGAGAGTTCCCTTCTCTCCACATCCTCTCCAACACATGTTGTTTCCTGTCTTGTTAATTATAGCCTTTCTGACGGGTGTGAGGTGATATCTCATTGTAGTTTTGATTGGCATTTCCCTGATAGTTAATGATTTTGATATCTTTTCATGTGTCTGTTGGCCATCTGTATATCTTCTTTGGAGAAATGTCTGTTCAGGTCTTTTGCCCATTTTTTAATTGGGTTGGTAGTTTTTTTATTGTTGAGATGCATGAGTTCTTTATATATTTTGGAGATTAAGCCCTTATCAGATATATGGTTTGCAAATATCTTCTCCCAATTGTTAGGTTGTCTTTTCGTTTTGTTGATGGTTTCCTTTGCTGTGCAGAAGCTTTTTAGTTTGATGTAGTCCCATTTGTTTATTTTTTCTATTGTTTCTCTTGCCCGGTCAGACGTGGTGTTTGAAAAGATGTTGCTAAGACCGATGTCGAAGAGCGTACTGCCTATGTTTTCTTCTAGAAGTTTCATAGTTTCAGGTCTTACGTTCAAGTTTTTAATCCATTTGGAGTTAATTTTTGTGTATGGTGTAAGGTAAGAGTCTACTTTCATTTTTTTGCATGTGGCTATCCAGTTTTCCCAACACCATTTGTTGAAGAGACTTTCTTTATTGTATGTTCTTGGCTCCTTTGTTGAAGATTAGCTGTCCATAGATGTGTGGGTTTATTTCTGGGTTTTCGATTCTGTTCCATTGATCTGTGTGTCTGTTTTTGTGCCAGTACCATGCTGTTTTGGTTACTATAGCTTTGTAGTATATTTTGAAATCAGGGAGTGTGATACCTCCAGCTTTGTTCTTTTTTCTCAGGATTCCTTTAGCTATTCGGGGTCTTTTGTTGTTCCATATAAATTTTAGGATTCTTTGTTCTATTTCTGTGAAAAATGTTGTTGGAACTTTGATAGGGATTACATTGAATCTATAGATGGCTTTAGGAAGTATGGACATCTTAACTATGTTAATTCTTCAAATCCAAGAGCACGGAATATCTTTCCATTTCTTTGTGTCTTCAGTTTCTTTCAGCAATGTTTTATAGTTTTCGGTGTACAGCTCTTTCACCTCTTTGGTTAAGTTTATTCCTAGGTATTTTATTCTTTTTGTTGCAATTGTAAACGGGATGGTATTCTTAATTTCTCTTTCTGCTACTTCGTTGTTAGTGTACAGAAATGCAACTGGTTTTTGTATGTTGATTTTGTATCCTGCAACTTTACCATATTCGTTTATTACTTCTAAAAGTTTTCTGGTGGATTCTTTAGGGTTTTCTATATATAAAATCATGTCATCTGCAAATAGTAACAGTTTCACTTCTTCCTTTCCAATTTGGATCCCTTTTATTTCTTTTTCTTGCCTGATTGCTCTGGCTAGGACTTCCAGTACTATGTTAAATAGGAGTGGTGAGAGTGGGCATCCGTGTGTGGTTCCTGTTCTTAAAGGGATAGCTTTCAGTTTTTCACCATTGAGGATGATATTAGCTGTGGGTTTGTCATATATGGCCTTTATTATGTTGAGGTACTTTCCCTCTATACCCATTTTATTCAGAGTTTTTATCATAAATGGATGCTGTATCTTGTCAAATGCTTTCTCTGCATCTATTGAGATGATCATGTGATATTTATTCTTCATTTTATTAATTTGGTGTATCACGTTGATTGATTTGCGAATGTTAAACCATCCCTGCATACCTGGAATAAATCCCACTTGATCATGGTGTATAATCTTTTTAACGTATTGTTGTATGCGATTTGCTAGTATTTTGTTGAGGATTTTTGCATCGATGTTCATCAGTGATATTGGCCTGTAATTTTCTTTTTTTTGTTGTCCTTTTCTGGTTTTGGTATCAGGGTAATGTCGGCTTCGTAGAATGGGTTAGGAAGCGTCGCCCCCTCCTCAATTTTTTGGAAGAGTTTGAGAAGGATAGGTATTAAGTCTTCTTTGAATGTTTGGTAGAATTCACCAGGGAAGCCATGTGGTCCAGGACTTTTATTTTTGGGGAGGTTTGTGATTACTGTTTCGATCTCCTTACTGGTGATTTGGTCTATTCAAATTCTCTACTTCTTCTTGATCCAGTTTTGGAAGGTTGTATGATTCTAAGAATTTATCCATTTCTTCCAGATTGTCGAATTGGTTGGCATATAGCTTTTCATAGTATTCTCTTATAATCTTTTGTATTTCTGATGTGTCTGTTGTAATTTCTCCTCTTTTGTTTCTGATTTTACTTGTTTGAGCCTTCTCTCTTTTTTTCTTGGTGAGTCTAGCTAAAGGTTTGTCAATTTTGTTGATCTTTTCAAAGAACCAGCTCTTGGTTTTATTTATTTTTTCTATTGTTTTTTTGTTCTCTATTTTCATTTATTTCTGCTCTGATTTTTATTATTTCCCTTCTTCTGCTGATTTTGGGCTTTGTTTGTTCTTCTTTTTCCGATTCCTTTAGGTGCATTGTTAGATTGTTTATTTGAGATTTTTCTTGTTTGTTGAGATAGGCCTGTATTGCTATAAACTTCCCTCTTAGAACCGCTTTTGCTGTATCCCATACATTCTGGCATGTCGTATTTTCATTTTCATTTGTCTCCAGGTATTTTTTGATTTCTCCTTTGATTTCTTCGTTGACTCAATCATTGTTCAGTAGCATTTTGTTTAATCTCCACATATTTGGGGCTTTTCTGATTTTCTTCGTATAGTTGATTTCTAGTTTCATACCATTGTGGTCAGAAAGGATACTTGGTGTTATTTCAGTCTTCTTAAATTTATGTAGCTTGTTTTGTGGCCTAATATGTGATCAATCCTCGAGAATGTTCCATGTGCATTTGAAAAGAACGTATATTCTTTGGTTTTTGGATGGAATGCTCTGTATATATGTACTAGGTCCATCTGTTCTAGTGTGTCGTTTAAGGCCAATGTTTCCTTATTGATCTTCTGTTTGGATGATCTATCCGTTGGTGTAAGTGGAGTGTTAAAGTCCCCTACTATTATTGTGTTACTGTCTATTTCTGTTTTTATGTCTGTTAATAATTGCTTTATATATTTAGGTGCTCCTACATTGGATGCATAGATATTTACAAGTGTTATATCCTCTTGTTGGATTGGTCCCTTGATCATTATGTAATGCCCTTCTTTGTCTCTTTTTACAGTTTTTGTTTTAAAGTCTATTTTGTCTGATATGAGTATTGCTACCTGAGCTTTCTTTTCATTGTCATTTGCATGGAGTATCTTTTTCCATCCCTTCATTTTCGTTTTGTGAGTGTCTTTAGGTCTGAAGTGTGTCTCTTGTATGCAGCATATATATGGGTCTTGTTTTTTTATCCAGTCAGCCACCCTATGCCTTTAATTGGAGCATTTAGTCCATTGATGTTTAAAGTAACTATTGATAAGTATGTACTTACTGCAATTTTTTAACTTTTTTTTTCTCAGTGTTTTAGTAGTCCTCTATACAGAATTGATGGTCTCTTTAGTTTGACCTCTGTCTGAAAGCTCTACTCTTTAACTCCCTTCCTCCCTCATTTTATGTTTTTGATATCATATCTAACCTCATTTTGTGCCATTGTATCCATTACCCTCTTATTGTGGAAATAGATAATTTTTCCTATTTGTGATCTTCTCTTTTCCCCTTAAATCAGTCCCTTTAACATTTCTTGTAGCAGAAATTTCTTAGTTTCTTGGTGACCAACTCCTTTAATTTTTGCTTGTCTGGGAAACTTTTTATCTCTCCTTCTATTTTGAATGATAACCTTGCTGGATAGAGTATTCTTGGCTGTAAGTTTTTTCCCTTTATCACTTTATTTTTTTTTTATTTTTATTTTTTAAAGATTTTATTTATTTTATTTTTTGCCCCCAAAGCCCCAGTAGATAGTTGTATGTCATAGCTGCACACCCTTCTAGTTGCTGTATGTGGGACTCGGCCTCAGGATGGACAGAGAAGTGGTGCCTCGATGCGCACCCGGGATCCGAACCCGGGCCGCCAGCATCGCAGCGCGCGCACTTAACCACCAAGCCACAGGGCCAGCCCTATCACTTTAAATACATTGTGCCACTCTCTTCTAGTCTGTAAAGTTTCTGCTGAGAAGTCAGCTGATAGCCTTATGGGGTTTCCTTTGTATGTAACTTGTCTTTCTCTTGAGGCTTTTAGGATTCTCTCTTTATCTTTAATTCTGGACATTTTGATTATGATGTGTCTTGGTGTGGGCCTCTTTGGGTTTATCTCGTTTGGGGCTCTCTGTGTTTTCTGTACCTGGATGTCTGTTTCCTTCCTTACGTTAGGGAAGTTTTCATCTATTATTTCATCAAATAGATTCTCTGCCCCTTTGTCTCGCTCTTCTCCTTCCGGGACACCTATAACACAGATGTTAGTGCGCTTGATGTTGTCCCAGAGGTCCCTTAGACTGTCCTCACTCTTTTTAATTGTTTTTCTTTTACCTGTTCAGCTTGGGTAATTTCTTCTAGTCTTTCATCCAGCTCGCAGATCCCTTCTTCTGTATCCTCTACTCTGCTTTTGAGTCCCTCTAGTGAATTTTTCATTTCCAGTATTGTATTCTTCATTTCTGATTGGTTCTTTTTTATATCTTCCATTTCTTTGTTGACATTCTCACGGAGTTCATCTATTCTTCCCAGATCAGTGAGTATTCTTAACACTCTGTTTGAACTCGCTGTCGGGTAAGTTGCTCATTTCTGTTTCACTTAGTTCCTTTTCTGGGGTTTTGTCCTGTTCCCTTACTTGGAATGTATTCTTTTGCCTCCTCATTTTGCCTCTTTCCCTGTGCTTGTGTCTGTGTATTAGGTAGGTCAGCTACGTCTCCTCCTCTTGGATAGGTGACCTTAAATAAGTGATGCCTTAGGAGGCCTGCAGTGTGCTTCCCTCAGTTCTGAATGTCCGAGGAGTGACCCCATGTGGGCTATGTGTGTCCTTCTATTGTGGCGTGTTTGCTCTCCCTGTAGGTGCCCAGGGAGTCTAAGTTATGCTCCTGGCCAGCTGTTGTAATGCTCAGCTGCTTGTAGTTGTTGTGGGCCCTTCAGTCTCTTTATCAGGTGTGGGGAGCCCCAGCACAGTTGGCTGCAAGTTCTAATACCACATTTGTGTTGCAGTATTTCTTTTAAGTGAGTAGGCCCCCAGCATGACAGGTTGTTAGGCTCAGGGGCTTACAATTGCTATAAGCCTCTGGCCTTTAGGTCTCTTGTCAGCTCTCTCAGGATTGCAGCTGGGTGGGGCTGGCCTCAGGCACGGGAGCACCCAATTGTTTCAGGCTTTGGAAGGTTGGGCAAACCCCCTATGTGGGTCTTTGAGAAACACAAGTCTTCTGCCGCTGACAAGCCCTGCCGACCACAGGTCCACACACACAGTCAACACAGTCCTGCCCCGTGTGCGCGCCCCGACCTCCTGAAGTGGACCCAGTCTCTCCACGGTAGGAGCCCCACACACTCCACCAGCGCCCCACACTCTCCACTCGCTCCTTGTGCACACCCTGCCACACTGATGTGGGCTCAGTCGCCAGGCTGCAGAGAATCCAGTCACCAATCTATGCAGGCCCACAAGTTGCCTGAGGGCTTGTTGTTGGGTGGAGCCAGTCCCTAAGGTGGGCTCCCTCCCTGGCTGAGCTGGATTAAATCCGTGCTCTAGTGGGTGGGGCAGACCTTGGGCTAGCAGGCCTCAGGGCGAACTCCAATGGCATCTGTGTCAGCACGCCCACACCAGGCCACAACAATGGCCGCCGCCAATGTCCCACTCCCTGGAGAGGTCTCACCTCTCACCGAGATGCACTCAGACCCTATCAGGTGAGTCTCTTTTCCCCAAAGGGCTGTGCACCTTTCTTTCTGGTGATTTTAGTTTGCTTTCTGAACCCGGTGAGTTTGCGTGTGTGCCCTTTAAGAGCCGGTTTTAATTTCTTTGTGAACCAGCTTTGCTGGAGGTACTAATGTTTTAGTAGCAGGCAAAGTCAGATATTATGCCACTTTTCTTGATTGTGCTGGGTCCACAAAATGCCTACAGCGGGGCCGATCCCCGGCTCAGGGCCCTGCTTCTCCAGGGAGGCTGCAGACCTTTGGGCTGCTCCCGGGCTGCCGTGAAGCTGGCGCCTTGTGAAGGCGGCGTTTTTTCTCTCCAGAAGGGAGTTTCTGCCTCTTCCACCTCGATTAGGATTGTCCTTTGTTGCAGGAGTGCCTCTTATCCAGTTTTCAGTTCTGTCTCAGGGGTAATTTTTTCAAGAGTAGTTGTAAATTGGCTGTGTCCGCGGGAGGAGGTGAGTTCAGTGTCTGCTTACGCCGCCATCTTGACTTCTCTCCTTATGTAAGTTTTGATATATGGAAAGTTTGATTTCTCCACTTACTCTCATTCAGAATTGCCTTGACTATTTTTGGATCTTTGTTCTTCCTTGTAAAGTTTAGGATGAACTTGTCACATGAGGATTTTGACTAGAAGCAATATATTTATCCTTATTTTTCTAAACTACCTTAAGTCATTTTTGGAACAAGATAAAAGAATACATAGTAAGAGAAGTAGATAAAATATAGCTAGAAAAGATACTGGCATCACTAAGAAAATGTCTTTTCTGCTGTTGTTTTTCCATGTTTAAAAATTTGTTATGACAAATATTACATCATGGAAAATATATTTAAAGTTTTAATTTTTATTAAAGAAAATAAGTATAAATAGAAACAGAAGTAGTAAAGAATGTACTTTAAATGATTTTGATTCAGACCTCAAAATTCACATGAATTACATCCCCAACCTGAAAAAAATGTCAATGGAGTTTAGAAAATTGTTATTTATAACTTTTGAAAAGACAAGGTATCTTAGATGTTGTGCCTAAAGAACAGAGAAGAACAAGCGTATTACTTTTTGAAAAGGGCAATTTCAGAAACTACAGACTAGTGGTGTTGGTCTTAATCCAGGCATAATTTTAGAACAGTTTTTTCAACATATAGTTTAGAAAGTGGTGATCATAAAGACTTGGCATAGGAATTTACTTGTTTACTTTTCCTTGCCTTTGTTAATGATATAAGGGGAAAATACAAAGTGTGTCTGAGGGCTACTTTGGCAAGAACAGGTTTCGTATCTGATTTCACCTTCTCAGGAATGTTGTGTAAGAGAAGCCTAAGTATATCCTTAGACAGAGTTATTTATGCAGCATCACGTAATGAGTAGAGCAGAAACTAGAGCCCAGGCTTTTTGACACTTAAAGGAGTATTATTTCCTTTGTATTGCTGAGATATGCTATCTATATCATCTGCCATGGCCCAAACTTTTTTTTAACTGGATCTATGTCAAATAACCAAAAAGAATTGTAGGAAGCGTCTGTAGTAAACGATGACGGTTGGCCATTTTAACTGTCCAGAGAATGTATAGGGTAGTAATGAGCTTAATCTATAACATGAATAACATAGGTTCAGGGATGAAAAGGATTTTTCTGGTTGCAAAGGATAGTAAATGCTAGAATCAGTCTAAGAATGATTGCAAAGCAGCCTTCCCTAGAGAACTTTATTAAAAGGATGGATTCCACTCTACCTGTAGTATTTGAAATATAATCCTACTTAACGAGGTAACTGGATAAAAATCTATGCCAGCCCTAAGGGTCTATGAAAATATTAAATGACACATTTAATTCAGTTATTGCAATCCTAATATGTGTTCAACATTGTTTCCCTCTCATTAGGATACAGTAGGAAGTAGTTTAGTGTGCCTGCTATGTGCCAAGCAGTTTCTCAATGCAATAGGTATGCAGCAGAGGACAAAAAATATTTTTCTAATTGGCTGAATTGTCTGCTCTCATGGAGCTTCATTTTAGTGAGAGAAGGATAGGCAATAAACAAATTAAATTTATAGTATGTGAGAAGATAATAAGTGCTAAAGAGAAAAATATTATAAGGGAGATAAGGACTGTGTTGAGGGGTATAATTTTAGATAGGGTGGCCAAGAAGGGCGGCATTTGAGCAAAGAAATGCAAGAAGGGAGAGAGGATGCTGTACAAATTGGAGAGGGGACAGGCATTAGAGGCAGAGGGAACAGCAAAGTGCAAAGGCCTTAGGCAGGAACAAGAAGGCCTGGGGGTTGGAGGAGAATGAATGAAGAAAACAGTAGTAGGATATGGTCATATGGAAAAGCCAGATCTTGTGGGGCCTTGTAAATTATTGTAAGAAATTTGGATTTTACTCTGAGTGAGATGAAGAGCTGTTTGAATGCACAGAGTAGTTAGGTGATGATTTGACATACTTGTAACTAGATCAGTCTGTCTGCAGTGCTAAGCATAGAGTGAGGGAGGGAGCAAGGACGAAAGCACAGAGACCAGCTAGGAGACTGTCGGTCTGTAGTAACATGAAGATGTTGGCTTAATGGATAAAAGAAGCTGTGGTATATATACACAATGGAATACTACTCAGTCATAAGAAACGACGAAATCCAGCCATTTGTGACAACATGGATGGACATTGAGCGTATAATGCAAAGTGAAATAAGTCAGAGGGAGAAGGTCAAATACTGTATGATTTCCTTCATTAAGTAGTAGATAGTGACAACAATGGACGGATACATAGGGACAGAGATTGGATTGGTGGTTGCCAGAGGGGAGGGGGGAGGGAGGAGGATGAAAGGGATAATTCGGTGCATGTGTGTGGTGATGGGTTGTAATTAGTATTTTGGTGGTGAACATGATGTGGTCCATGCAGAAATAGAAGTACAATGATGTACACCTGAAATTTTTACAATGTTATAAACCAATGTTACTGCAATAAACAAAAAATTAAAAAAAAATAAAATAAGAAAATAAAGACAGTATTAAACTTAATTTAAAATGTCTTCGATGATGCAAAAAAAAAAAAAAAAAAACATGTTGGCTTGAACCAAGGTATTGCTGAAAAGTGGTCAGATTATGAACGTATGTTAAAGACAAAGTCCAAAAGGTTTGCAGAGGAATGGATAATTGGATGTTAGAGAAAGGCTTTAAGATAACTCTAAGCTTTTCACCTGAGTGATTGGAAAAATAAATATGCCATTTACTGACGTGGAGAAGACAGGAGAAAGCAGGTTTGGAGGAGGTGAAGATTAAGTGCTCCATTTTGGACATATATTTACGATGTTATTTTAAATCCAAATGGAAATACTGTATGTAGACAGTTGAATATATGGGTATGGAGTTCAGGAGAAAGCTCAGTTGGAGACAAAAATTTGTGAATCATTGGTGTTTTTATGGTTTAAAGATTTTTTTTTTTTTTTCGTGAGGAAGATCAGCCCTGAGCTAACACCATGCTAATCCTCCTCTTTTTTTTGCTGAGGAAGACCGCCTCTGAGCTAACATCTATTGCCAGTCCTCCTCCTTTTTTTCCCCAAAGCCCCAGTAGATAGTTGTATGTCATAGTTGCACATCCTTCTAGTTGCTGTATGTGGGACACAGCCTCAGCATGGCCGGAAAAGCGGTGCGTGGGTGCGCGCCAGGGATGCGAACCCGGGCCGCCAGTAGCGGAGCACGCGCACTTAACCGCTAAGCCACGGGGCTGGCCCTGGTTTAAAGATTTGAGACTGGAAGTTACCATCAAGGAAGTAAGTGTAAATAGAAAAGAGGTGAGCTCTGGAGTATTTACAGAGTTAAAAGATTAGGGAGATGAAAAATAGACAAAGATGTTGCAAAAAGACTTAGAAACCAAGTGAAGAAAGTGTTCGTGGAAGAAGAGTGATCAGCTGTACCAGATGCTGCTGATAGATCGTATAAGAAGTATAAGATTCTGGTATCTGTATTTTATGGCACGTATTTGAATGTATATATGATCACTCATCTGTCTGATTTCAGTTTGCCTCCCTCTGAGCTCCCACTCCCTTCATGGCAGTCTGCCGTTGTTATCTTAACTTTTGAAAAATTTTACCTATGTTTAATGTTGCAGGAGAATCCAAACCCTCATATGGCATTCCAGAAAGTTCCACGCCCAACAGAAGGATCTCACTTGCGAGTGCATATTCTTCCTTTCCCAAAGATTAATGAAACCCGAGTACAGGAATTAATACAGGAAAATCTTGCTAAGAACCAGAATGCACCTCCTGCTTCACGAGTGGAAAAGAAATGTGTTGTGCCAGCAGGTCCACCTGTTGGTATGTATTTGTCTGTCTGTTTGTTTTAAAGGTAAATCTTTTGTCAAGATATAAGACACAAAAACTGAAGTTGTACAACTTGGTGAATTTTCACAAAGTGAACAAACTCCTGTAACCACAATCAGAGCATTAGCAACATCCAGAAACACTGTTGCATTCACTACCTCTCAAAGAATAACCATTAACCTAACTGCTACCACTATAGAATCTTTTCTTTTTTAAAAACAGCTATATTGAGATATAATTCACATACCATAAAATTCACCCATTTAGAGTGTACAATTCAGTGATTTTTAGTATATTCACAGAGTTGTGTAACCATTCCTTTCAGAACGTTTTTATTACCCCAAATAGAAATACCCATTAACAGTCACTCCCCATTTTCCACCAAAACCACTCCTTCCCTAGCTTTCAACAGTAATCTACTTTCTATCTTTATAGATTTGCCTATTGCTGACATTTTATATAAATGAAATCATACAATATGTGATATTTTGTAACTGGCTTCTTTCATTTAGCGTAAGATTTTCAACGTTCATCCGTGTAGCGTTTCAGTATTTCACTGCTTTTTATGGCCACAATAACATTCCGTTGTATGGCTGTATGTCACATTTTGTTATCCATTCATCATTTGGTGGATATTTGGGTTGTTTCTACTTTTTGGCTACTATTAATAATGCTGCTGTGAACATTCATATGTCAGTTTTTGTGTGGACATACGTTTTCAGTTCTCTCAGGTATATACCTAAGTGTGGAATTGCTGGGTCATACAGTAAGTCTATATTTAATGTTTAATGTTTTGAGGAATATTTTCTAAAGCAGTTTCAACATTTTACATTCCCACCACCCATTCCCATGGGTGTTCTGATTTCTCCACATCTACTAATGAGGTAGAGCATCTTCATGTGCTTATTGGCCATTTTTATATCTTCTCTGGGGAAATGTCTATTCAGATCCTTTGCCCTATTTGTCCTTTCGTTATAGAGTTGTAAGAGTTCTCTATATATTCTGTATACAAGTCCCTTATCAGATAAATGATTTGCAAATATATTTTCCCATTCTGTGAGTTGTCTTTGTTTACTGATTTTTATCTCTTCTTTTTCTCTAGCTGTTGAGGGAGATGTGTTCAAGTCTCTCATAATAGTAGAATAGCCCATTTCTCATTTTAGTTCTATCCATTTTTTTCTTTATATATTTTGAAGTTGATTTATTGGATGCAAATGTATTCACAAATATTATAGCATCCTGGTGACTGATCCGTTTGTCATTATGAAATGTCCCTCTTTGTCTCTAGTAATGCTTCTTGCCTTAAAGTGTACCTTGATGTTTATATAGCTACATCAGCTTTACTTTGGTTAGTGTTTGTATGGTTTATCTTTTTTTATCCTTTTATTTTCAAACTTTTTGGGGGCCGGTCTGGTGGCACAAGCAGTTAAGTGTGCGCGCTCTGCTGCGGCGGCCCGGGGTTCACTGGTTCGGATCCCGGGCGCGCGCGACACACCGCTTGTCAAGCCATGCTGTGGTGGCGTCCCATATAAAGTGCAGGAAGATGGGCACAGATGTTAGCCCAGGGCCAGTCTTCCTCAGCAAAAAACAAAGAGGAGGATTGGCAGATGTTAGCTCAGGGCTGATCTTCCTCACCAAAAAAAAAAAAAAAAAAGTGATATTTTCAAACTTTTTGGGTCCTTATATTTAAGATATGCCTCCTGTAAGCAGCATGTGGTGGGTTTTTTTAGCCAGTCTGACTATATTAGTATATTACTTGTATTTAGCTCATTTATATAAATATAATTACTAACATAGTAATGGCGTTAATGTAATTTACTGAGTTATTTTTTTCTTTCTTTTTTGTTTGTTTCCTTTTTTTAATATATTTTATTATTTTTTAATTGAGGTAACATTGGTTTATAACATTATATAAATTGCAGGTATACATCATTATATTTCGATTTCTGTGTAGACTACTTCATATTCACCACCCAAAGATATTTTTTCTCTTTGATCCCCCTGTTTATGTTTTCCCCTGCTTTATTGTCTTCTTTTGGATTAATAAACTATTTTTCTTATTCCATAATTTATCTATGTTAACTTGTTCTTTTTTTATTTGTTTACTGCTCTTTTAGAGGTTTACCTAAGACTGTGGCACACATCCACTTTTGTCAGTTCAGCTTTCACCAGAAACTGCTGGTCAGCCCAGCCATCTGCCAGAATCAAGCCTGGATTCTCATCCTCTTGTTTTGCACCCAGTATTGGCAACTCTCCTAGGGAAAAAATGGATGTGTCTCCAGTCTTTTCCCTTCTCTGGAATCTTAGGTCCTCTAATCTTTGTGCTTCTGTAGCTCTCTGATATATTTAAATAGATAGTTTTTGCATTTTATCTGACTTTTATAATTGTTCCTGCTAGGAGTTTTAGTTTGCTACAAACTGTTCCATCATACCTGGAAGTGAGTGTAATTTTATTATTAATGGATGCCAATATATTAATTATGTAGTAATGTTCATGATTTATGTATTATTAACATTTGTTATATTATTTATATAGTAATGTTCATATTAATGTTTTATTTTTTTAGTAATGTTAATTTGCCATTATTTTCCTAAGAATTAACAGTTTTTACTTAAGTGTCATTTGTATTTTCACATAGAGAAGAAGACAGAGAAGGTAGATATGTTAGGGTAAATAGTTATTTTTTGAAGGATTTGGTCGTGTTATTTTAATATTCATAAGCTAGTTGAATGCTTTCTTTAAATATTCACATGAGCAGATTAGAAGTTTGTTTAAAATTTAATTTGCTTGAATTGTAGCCTTGGTCGTCTCAGTATTATCTTTGCATAATTTCTTTACCTTCTTCATTTTCAATCACGTGAAATTCTTTCTTTAGTTGCATATGGAATGTCTCACTGTAATCAGTAAGAGAGGTACACATGACTCAGTATTTGGCCCTGCATGCACTTCCTGTAAAGCCAAAATAAATGAATGAATGAATGAATGCAGGGGCTTCTGTCCAACTTTCTGATTCATTTGGGTTGATCAGAATCAAGATTTCCCTTGTACTAAAATTTAAAAGTATGACTGTTTTGTTTTACATGATGCCCATTTAATATGAGTGTAAAATTTCTCTGTCATCTTAAAAGGCATTCACATTTTGAGAGGTTATTAGTTTCCAACTATTCCTCAGAGTGGACAGAGTAATGATGATTGGCTGGAGCTAGCATTTGAAAGCCAAAGCCTTGGAAGAGAAGCCCTGGCAAGTCAGATACCCATTAACCAGAGTTGTTATCAAATGTTCAAAAGCTAGTATTAGAATACCACAAGTGGGGATTTGGCCAATCCCTGAAGTATCAATAACTCCAAGTAAAGAACTTTCTTCTGGGAGCAAACTAAGTCATAGTCTCCAAAGGAAAATAATAATTCCCAGATGGTAAACAGACTTATTATAAGAAAATGTGGGTTTTTTAATGGCTCATCCTAAAGAAAATTTAAAATACTGGTAAAGAGATTTTAGAATTAAAAGTTTATAAACATAGCTTAAAGATGTTGCTCTCTCAGTAGAGTATGTGGTATTACTTGGAGACTCTACGAAGTTGTCTACTGTGGAATGGATCAATTTCTATTTCAGTCTATGCCACTGACTGACATGTGTGGGAAGCCCCAGAGCCCACAATTAAGAAAGAGCATTTCAAACAGAAAAGTTATATGAAATAATCTACTTAACATTATGGTCATATAAAATATTAATGTTACATGATTAAAAATAATTTGAATAAAACTGGTAAAATCTGTTGTCTATTTGATTATATTGTACCAATTGATTTCCTGATTGTGATAAAGCACTATAGTTATACAGCATGTCACCATTGGGGGGAGCTGGGTAATGAGTGCATGGATCTTCTCTGTACTATTTTGCAACTTTTTCTGGGCTTATAATTATTTCAAAATTAAAAAAAGTTTAAAAAGTTATTTGAGGGCCGGCCCTGTGGCTTAGCAGTTAAGTGCGTGCGCTCCGCTACTGGCAGCCCGAGTTCGGATCCCGGGCGCGCACTGACGCACCACTTCTCCAGCCATGCTGAGGCCGCGTCCCACGTACAGCAACTAGAAGGGTGTGCAACTATGACATACAACTATCTACTGGGGCTTTGGGGAAAAAAAAGGAGGAGGATTGGCAATAGATATTAGCTCAGAGCCGGTCTCCCTCAGCAAAAAGAGGAGGATTAGCATGGATGTTAGCTCAGGGCTGATCTTCCTCACACACACACACAAAAATTATTTGAAGGATTAAGGTTTTATATTAATGAAAGGGATGCTAATGAGTAATATATGATAGTCTTTCTTATTAGGTATGGGAGAGGTGAAGAGATTATGCCTTTAGATTCCAAGAGCAGCCGTGAAATATAAGGAGTCTATCTTTTTGGCTTAAGAATTATTGAGACTACCTCATTTGTACAAATGATGCTGTTACTGAACAAAGAAACAATATCATTTTTCGGGGGGCTCGCCTCCTGGTGAATTAAATAAGACTCTACACCAGTGGAAGTTGTCTTACAAAGTAAAGTGTATTTTCAGCAAATAGGAGGCCATGAGGAATCATTTCCAAAGCCATGGCATTCCCAAACAAAGGGAAGCAGGAACTTTTATTTCTGTTGGGAAATGAATATTCAAACGGGAGAGGCAGGTATTCGCTTGCACAGGCTCAGTTGGAGAACATGCTTCCACATAATGAGGCCTAAGCTCCTCCTGGAGAGATCTTTGCATTAAAAATAAGGTAAAGGTCATGGGCGTAGCTCTTGTAGTGAGGCTTGGTCAGTTTCAGGATGGTTGGTGGTTACCTCTCCAATATTCTTTTAATAAGTTAAATTTATTTTAAGTAATTTTAGTCTATGTAATAGACTAGAATTATTGAACCTTATGGTAAAGGTGGCAGGTAGTAAGGTCACAGGACTAAAAAGTGACTCCCGAGTTTGTACAACAGTTCTTTGGCTATGATCATTTCTCTTTTTGTACAGTGCTTCTTCAAGTCCCCTCTACTCAAATTTGTAGAATCTAGTTTTTTGTGATATGTGGTTTTTCTTTGGTAATGTCTTAGAAATATCACCACCACTTTTGTCGTGATCTTGTACTTCAAATATTTATCAGTTTGTTTACAATTACAGTTAAAAACAGATGTTTACTTTTGCTTAATATAATTTTACTGTGCAATATGAATTAATTTGCATAAGAGTTAAGTGTATCATTGAAATCTGTCCTGTGAAATTATCCTCAATAAGCCATTGACTAGCCTGACACTTCAAACCTAAAAATGTAATCAAAGTAATAAAATGGAATACCTTCAATGCCAGGTAATAAGGGAAAAAAGTAAACTCTAAGTGTTGGTCATGTAAATAGTTACAGTCATGTGAACTATAAACAGTAATATTCCTCTTGCTTTTCTAATTGCCAAAGGAGTTTAATTTTTTTGTGTTTTCTTTATATTCCTTTACTAGTTTCAATAATGGATAAGGTGACAACAGTTTTCAACAGTGCACAGAGATTGGAAGTTGTTAGAAACTGCATCTCGTTCATATTTGAAAATAAAACGTTGGAGACTGAAAAGGTAATAAAATGTCATCTTTCCCAAGTAAGCATTCATCATTTCTCTTTCAGATTTACATGCTGAGCTTGCCAACTAACCTTTCCTCTAATTCCATCCCTTTTCATTATAAAGTGTCCCTTCATTGTTTTGATCATTGTAAATGAATAGTGTCTTAAGATTTAAAATCTCAGCCAAGCCTAAGTATATGGCTACCAGAGAAATATTGATAGTCATTTTTTTCCCTCAAACTTTTAAACCTTGTTCATTAAATCTTATTTTGGCGTAGTACTTAGAAACTTAACATTTTCAATGTAATTTTATTTATTGCAAAGAATCTAGTCAGAATAAGTAATGAATTATGGAAACCGTGGTATTCAACTTAACTGTGCTTCGTTAAAGCACATTTTCTTGCCCTCTTTAGTAAAACATACTAAACATAATGTAACCTTTTCTTAGTGAATCTTCATAGTTCTGAACATCTATTACAAGATGTAAAGCTAGTAAAGCATGTAAAGTGAAGAGTAAAGTTTTTACCCTTACATTCACTGACCCTAAACCTCTCTGTTTGAGTTTTTTGGTTTCTCTTGTTTCTTAAGGGTGAAGTGTTACAGACTTTCTTTTGCATCTCTTGCTTTCAGCGTTCACATCCTATTTCTTGTGCCTGCCTATAATAAGATTATGCCCTCCTACTTACAGGCTTCTTCCCTTCCTTCTTATTTGCTCCTTTGTTCTGTTTTTTACGTTTTCAAAGTTAAAAAGTTAAATAAGCCTATTATTATTTTATGTACAGTAAATTAATTAGGCTGTGACTGGTGAACTGGAAGAAGCATTCTTGTGGGTGAAAGAGTTTTAATGCATAAACCTAGAGATTTCTATTTGTGGTTCTGAGTCCTTTTTTTTTTTCTTTATTTTGATATTGAAACGAGGAGAAGAAATTGTAGAATTTTCCAATCACAAAACTGAGTAGTGATTAAATAGCTGACTAGTTTAAAGTGTGAAATCACTTGTGTTTCTTGTCATTTTAATTTTTCCTTCTATTCTTGCCATGGAGATGTGGCCAGTTATTGAAAAAAGGTGTCTAAATGTCTGTGGTTTTGACTCGTGATCTGAAGCAACAGTCATTTTTGTAACCAAAGTTTTGATGAGTTTTTTTAAAAAGTGAAGTTAATGTTTTTTTAATTTATATGTAAACTAATTCTACTTACTTTTCATGCTGGATTACAAATAAAAATAACTATAAATCCATTATTTTATAATTGTTCTTAATAGAAAATCAACTTTTTTCTAGGAGTTTAATTCTACCAATAACGATCTTAAATGGTTTACAGGATGCATTTGAGTCTTCAGTGTGATTGGAAGTTATTTTTCTCCAGTGGCACCTTTTGTTCATTTCTGCCTCTCCTTTCCTCAGACCCTTCCTGCTGCATTGAGAGCCCTTAAAGGAAAGGCAGCAAGACAGTGTCTCACTGATGAGCTGGGTTTGCATGTCCAGCAAAACCGAGCAATATTAGACCATCAACAGTTTGACTACATAATTAGGATGATGAACTGTACTCTACAGGTAATTTTTAGTTCTTTCAGATTATTCTTCTTCTTTGAGAATACTTTGTATTTTTCCAGGAGATTCAGTAATTCCTGTTGTATCAAGTTCTTGAGCCCTCCACAGCTAATAGGATGAAGAGCCAATAATCCATACTGTTTCTTTCAGAAACATTTATTACTTGGCATAAACATTAAGAGTTTTTCATTCCTTCTTTGTTTTTTCTTGAAAAATACTAGATTATTTTCCTAGTGCTATAAGCAAACTTTCTGAAAATGAAAAGTCATCTTTAAAACATTCAGTTATATGTTACTTAATGTCTATATTCATGTCAGTGCTTTTTAGTTAGTTTTCAGTTGTACCATTAAGGCAAAGGGCAGTGAATGGTGGATAATCCAAATGATAAATGAATTACTCAATTAAGTGTTTACTAACCACTTGCATGTGTAAAGCACAAAAAATTATTTCTGGTTGGCTTCAAAATATATGTGTGATCTTACAGAGATAAACTTCGCACAAAATAACGAAAACAAAATTTAGCAGAAGGAAATAATCTGATTTCCCCACCCTATCTATCTTGTTATATATCTATGACGTTGGCATATTTTTTACAGGTGATGCAAAAATCCTAAAATCATTTCTCAAACTTTTTTTGCACAAGGAAAAAAATGTAATTAAATATTAAGATTTCAAAGACTGTCTCTGGGACTCTAGAGAAACTAAATAAAATACATGTTAAATTCTGGTAGATTGGAAATTGAGAATTATAGAGTATAATTAATAATAAAAATTGTGGATGAAAGAAGGCGTAAATAAATGGAAAGATATACCATGTTTATGGATTGGAAGACTCAACATTATAGAGATATCATTTCTGCCCCAAAATAATCTATAGAGACAATGCAGTTCCCATCAGAATCCCAATTGGAAGAGCAAAAACCTAGAATTACCAACGCACTCCTAAAAAACAGAGTGTGGGAATTGGCCTTGTCAGATATCAAAAATTAGTTTAAAGAAGACGTACAAATGGTACATGAGAACGTGCTCAACATCGCTAATCATCAGGGAAATGCAAATCAAAACTACAATGAAATATCACCTCACATCTGTAAGATGGCTATTATCAAAAGGACAAGAGATAACAAGTATTAGCAAGGATGTGGAGAAAAGGGGCCCTTGTGCACTGTTGGTGAGAATGTAAATTGGTACAGCCACTATGGAAAACAGTATGGAAGTTCCTCAAGAAATTAAAAATAGAACTACCGTATGATCTAGGAATCTTACTTCTGGATATATCCAAAGGAAATGAAAACAGGATCTCGAAGAGATATCTGCACTTCCATGTTCACTGCAGCATTGTTCACAATAGCCAAGATATAGAAACAACCTAAGTGTCCATTGATGGATGAATGGATAAAGAAGAGGTGGTTGGGGCTGGCCTGGTGGTGCAAGCAGTTAAGTGCGTGCGCTCCACTACAGCGGCCCAGGGTTCGCTGGTTCGGATCCCAGGTACGCACCGACGCACTGCTTGTCAAGCCATGCTGTGGCGGCGTCCCATATAAAGTGGAGGAAGATGGGCACAGATGTTAGCGCAGGGCCAGTCTTCCTCAGCAAAAAGAGGAGGATTGGCAGATGTTAGCTCAGGGCTGATCTTCCTCAAAAAAAAAAAAAAAAAAGATGTGGTATACAATGGAATATTATTCAGCCATGAGAAGGAAGGAAATCCTACCATTTGTGACAACATGGATAGACTTCGAAGGCATCATGCTAAGTGAAATAAGCCAGAGAAAGACAGATACTGCATGCTATCACTTATATGTGGAATCTTTTTTTAAAAAAATGTCAAACTTTTAGAAACAGTAGAAAAGTGGTTGCTGGGCTGAGGGGTGGGGGAGTTAGGGACAGGATGGTAAGAGGTGCAGACTTTTAGCTATAAGGTGAATAAGGCTGAGGATCTAATGTAAAATATAGTTACTATAGTTGATAACACTATATTGTATAATTGAAGTTTGCTGAGCGTAGAATTTAAATGTTCACACCAAAAAGAAAAAAGATAAATGGGAGGTGATGGATATGTTAACTCAACTGTAAGAATCCTTTCACAATGCATACATACGGTCGACCCTCAGTATCCTTGGAGAACTGGTTCCAGGACCCCCTGTGGACACCAAAATCTGTGGAAGCTCAAGTCCCTTAGTCAGCCCTCCGTATTCACAGGTTCCACATTTGAGGATTCGACCAACCATGGGTGGTAAACATAGCATAGATCATAAACATAGTATACTATCCGAGGGTGGTTGAATCGGTGGATGTGGAACCCGTGAATATGGAGGGCCGACTGTATATCAAATCACCACGATGTCACTTTAAATATCTTACCATTTTATTTGTCAATTATACCTCAATAAAACCGAAAAAAAATTTAATTAGTTTAAGATTGTAGTAATGAAGACAGTGTGGTATTGGCACAATCATAAACAAATTGACCGAGGCTCGAGTCAAGATGGCAGCGTAAGCAGATTCTGAGCTCACCTCCTCCCGTGGACACAGACAATTTACAATTACTCGTGGAAAAATTACCCCTGAGACAGAACTCAAAACTGGATAAGAGGAACTCCTGCAACAACGGACAATCCTAACTGAGGTGGAAGAGGCAGAGACTCCCTTCTGGAGAAGAAAAATGCCACCTTCACAAGCCACCAGCTTCACGGCCGCCGGGAGCAGCGCACAGGTATGCAGCCTCCCTGGAGACGCGGGGACCTGAGCCGGAGAGCGCCCCCGCTGGGGGCATTTTGTGGACCCAGCACAATTGAGACCAGCGGCATAATATCTGACTGTGCCTGCTACTAAAACATTGGGGAGTACCCCCAGAAAACCCGGTTCACAAAGAACTAAAACCGGCTCTTAAAGGGCCCACGCGCAATCTCACCCATTTCAGAGAGCAACCTAAAATTACCAGAAAGAAAGGTGCACAGTGCTGTGGTGAAAAGAGACTCACCTAATAGGCCCTGAGTGCATCTGGGTGAGGGGTGAGACCTCTCCAGGGACTGGGACATTGGCGGCGGCCATTGTTGTGGCCTGGTGTGGGCGTGCTGACACAGACGCCATTGGAGTTCTCCCTGAGGCCTGCTAGCCCAGGGTCTGCCCCACTCACTAGAGCACCGATTTAATCCAGCTCAGCCAGGGCAGGCAGCCCACCCTAGAGACTGGCCCCACCCAACAACAAGCTCTCAGGCAACTTGTGGGCCTGCATAGATTGGTGACTGGATTCTCTGCAGCCTGGCAACAGAGCCGACTTCAGTGGGGCAGGGTGTGCACACGGAGCGGGTGGAGAGTGCAGGGCGGTGGTGGAGTGTGTGGGCGTCCCACCGTGGAGAGACTGGGTCCGCTTGGGGAGGTCGGGGTGCGCCCACGGGGCAGGACTGTGTTGACTGTGTGTGTGGACCTATGGGCGGCGGGCTTGTCAGCTGCAGAAGACTTGTGCTTCTCAAAGACCCACATAGGGGGTTTGCCCCACCTTCCAAAGCCTGAAACAATTGGGTGCTCCTGTGCCTGAGGCCAGCCCCACTGAGCTGCAATCCTCAGAGAGCTGACAAGAGACCTAAAGGCTGGAGGCTTATAGCAATTGTAAGCCACTGAGCCTAACAACCTGCCACACTGGGACCTACTCACTTAAAAGAAATACTGCAACACAAATGTGGTATTAGAACTTGCAGCCAACTGTGCTGGGGCTCCCCACACCTGATAAAGAGACTGAAGGGCCCACAACAACTACAAGCAGCTGAGCATTACAACAGCTGGCCAGGAGCATAACTCAGCCTCCCTGGGTGTCTACGGGGAGAGCAAAGAGGCCACAACAGAAGGACACACATAGCCCACATAGGGGTCACCCCTGGAACATTGAGAACTGAGGGAAGCACACTGGAAGCCTCCTAAGGCATCACTTACATAAGGTCACCTATCCAAGAGGGGGAGACGTAGCTGACCTATCTAATACGTAGACACAAGCACAGGGAAAGAGGCAAAATGAGGAGGCAAAAGAATACATTCCAAGTAAGGGAACAGGACAAAACCCCAGAAAAGGAACTAAGTGAAACAGAAATGAGCAACCTACCCAACAGAGAGTTCAAACTAAGGGTGTTAAGGATGCTTACAAATCTGGGGAGAAGAATAGATGAACTCCGTGAGAATGTCAACAAAGAAATGGAAGATATAAAAAAGAACCAATCAGAAATGAAGAATACAATACTGGAAATGAAAAATTCATTAGAGGGACTCAAAAGCAGAGTAGAGGATACAGAAGAACGGATCTGTGAGCTGGACGAAAGACTAGAAGAAATTACCCAAGGTGAACAGGTAAAAGAGAAAACAATTAGAGTGAGGACAGTCTAAGGGACCTCTGGGACAACATCAAGCGCACGAACATCTGTGTTACAGGTGTCCCGGAAGGAGCAGAGCGAGACAAGGGGGCAGAGAATCTATTTCAAGAAATAATAGTTGAAAACTTCCCGAACCTAAGGAAGGAAACAGACATCCAGGTACAGGAAGCACAGAGAGCCCCAAACAAGAAAAACCCAAAGAGGCCCACACCAAGACACATCATAATCAAAATGTCCAGAATTAAAGATAAAGACAGAATCCTAAAAGCCGCAAGAGAATGTCAAGTTACATACAAAGGAAACTCCATAAGGCTATCAGCTGACTTCTCAGCAGAAACCTTACAGGCTAGAAGAGAATGGCACGATATATTTAAAGTGCTAAAAGGAAAAAACTTACAGCCAAGAATGCTCTACCCAGCAAGGCTATCATTCAAAATGGAAGGAGAGATCAGAATTTTCCCAGACAAGCAAAAATTAAAGGAGTTTGTCACCAAGAAATCAGTGCTACAAGAAATGTTAAAGGGACTGATTTAAGGGGAAAAGAGAAGACCACAAATAGGAAAAATTATCTATTTCCATGATAAGAACATAATGGATACAAATGCACAAAAAAGAGGTTAGATTTGATATCAAAAACATAAAAGGAGGGAGGAGGGGAGTTAAAGAGTACAGCTTTCAGACAGAGGCCAAACTAAAGTGACCATCAATTCTGTATAGAAGAAGAAAGGAACAGAGAAGGACTACTAAAACACTGAGAAAAAAAAAAAAAGTTAAAAAATGGCAGTAAGTACATACTTATCAATAGCTACTTTAAACGTCAATGGACTAAATGCTCCAATTAAAAGGCATAGGGTGGCGGACTGGATAAAAAAACAAGACCCATATATATGCTGCATATAAGAGACACACTTCAGACCTAAAGACACTGACAAACTGAAAGTGAAGGGATGGAAAAACATACTCCACACAAATGGCAATGAAAAGAAAGCGGGGGTAGCAGTACTCATATCAGACAAAATAGACTTTAAAACAAAAACTGGAAAAAGAGAGAAAGAAGGGCATGACATAATGATCAAGGGACCAATCCAACAAGAGAATATAACACTTGTAAATATCTACACACCCAATGTAGGGGCACCTAAATATATAAAGCATTTATTAACAGACATAAAAACAGAAATAGACAGTAACACAATAATAGTAGGGGACTTTAACACTCCACTGACACCAACGGATAGATCATCCAAACAGAAGATCAATAAGGAAACATTGGCCTTAAACGACACACTAGAACAGATGGACCTAGTACATATATACAGAGCATTCCATCCAAAAACTGAAGAATACATGTTCTTTTCAAATGCACGTGGAACATTCTCCAGGATTGATCACATATTAGGCCACAAAACAAGTCTCCATAAATTTAAGAAGATTGAAATAATACCAAGCATCTTTTCTGACCACAACGGTATGAAAGTAGAAATCAACTATAGGAAGAAAATGAGAAAAGCCCCAAATATGTGGAGATTAAAGAAAATGCTACTGAACGACGACTGGGTTAACAACGAAATCAAAGAAGAAATCAAAAAATACCTGGAGACAAATGAAAATGAAAATACGACATGCCAGAATGTATGGGATACAGCAAAAGCGGTTCTAAGAGGGAAGTTTATAGCAATAGAGGCCTATCTCAACAAACAAGAAAAATCTCAAATAAACAATCTAACAATGCACCTAAAGGAATCGGAAAAAGAAGAACAAACAAAGCCCAAAATCAGTAGAAGAAGGGAAATAATAAAAATCAGAGCAGAAATAAATGAAATAGAGAACAAAAAAAATAGAAAAAATTAATAAAACCAAGAGCCAGGTCTTTGAAAAGATCAACAAAATTGACAAACCTTTAGCTAGACTCACCAAGAAAAAAAGAGAGAAGGCACAAATAAGTAAAATCAGAAATGAAAGAGGAGAGGTTACAACAGACACCTCAGAAATACAAAAGATTATAAGAGAATACTATGAAAAGCTATATGCCAATCAATTCAACAATCTGGAAGAAATGGATAAATTCTTAGAATCATACAACCTTCCAAAACTGGATCAAGAAGAAGTAGAGAATTTGAATAGACCAATCACCAGTAAGGAGATCGAAACAGTAATCACAAACCTCCCCAAAAATAAAAGTCCAGGACCAGATGGGTTCCGTGGTGAATTCTACCAAACATTCAAAGAAGACTTAATACCTGTCCTTCTCAAACTCTTCCAAAAAATTGAGGAGGGGGGGAAGCTCCCTAACTCATTCTACGAAGCTGACATTACCCTGATACCAAAACCAGGCAAGGACAACACAAAAAAAAGAAAATTACAGGCCAATACCACTGATGAACATCGATGCAAAAATCCTCAACAAAATACTAGCAAATCGCATACAACAATACGTTAAAAAGATTATACACCATGATCAAGTGGGATTTATTCCCGGTATGCAGGGATGGTTTAACATTCGCAAATCAATCAACGTGATAACAGCAAATTAATAAAATGAAGAATAAATATCACATGATCATCTCAATAGATGCAGAGAAAGCATTTGACAAGATACAGCATCCATTTATGATAAAAACTCTGAATAAAATGGGTGTAGAAGGAAAGTACCTCAACATAATAAAGACCATATATGACAAACCCACAGCTAATATCATCCTCAATGGTGAAAAACTGAAAGCTATCCCTCTAAGAACAGGAACCAGCCAAGGATGCCCACTCTCACCACTCCTATTTAACATAGTACTGGAAGTCCTAGCCAGAGCAATCAGGCAAGAGAAAGAAATAAAAGGGATCCAAATTGGAAAGGAAGAAGTGAAACTGTCACTATTTGCAGATGACATGATTTTATATACAGAAAACCCTAAAGAATCCACCAAAAAACTTTTAGAAGTAATAAAGGAATATGGTAAAGTTGCAGGATACAAAATCAACATGCGAAAATCAGTTGCGTTTCTATACACTAACAACGAAGTAGCAGAAAGAGAAATTAAGAATACCATCCCATTTACAATTGCAACAAAAAGAATAAAATACCTAGGAATAAACTTAACCAAAGAGGTGAAAGATCTGTACACCGAAAACTATAAAACATTTCTGAAATAAATTGAAGAAGACACAAAGAAATGGAAAGATATTCCATGCTCTTGGATTGGAAGAATTAACATAGTTAAGATGCCCGTACTTCCTAAAGCCATCTATAGATTCAGTGCAATCCCTATCAAAGTTCCAACAACACTTTTCACAGAAATAGTACAAAGAATCCTAAAATTTATATGGAACAAGAAAAGACCCCGAATAGCTAAAGGAATCCTGAGAAAAAAGAACAAAGCTGGAGGTATCACACTCCCTGATTTCAAAATATACTACAAAGCTATAGTAACCAAAACAGCATGGTACTGGCACAAAAGCAGACACACAGATCAATGGAATAGAATCGAAAGCCCAGAAATAAACCCACACATCTATGGACAGCTAATCTTTGACAAAGGAGCCAAGAACATACAATGGGGCAAAGAAAGTCTCTTCAACAAATGTTGTTGGGAAAACTGGATAGCCACATGCAAAAAAATGAAAGTAGACCCTTACCTTACACCACACACAAAAATTAACTCCAAATGGATTAAAGACTTGAATGTAAGACCTGAAACTGTGAAACTTGTAGAAGAAAACATAGGCAGTACGCTCTTCGACATCGGTCTTAGCAACATCTTTTCAAACACCACGTCTGACCGGGCAAGAGAAACAATAGAAAAAATAAACAAATGGGACTACATCAAACTAAAAAGCTTCTGCACAGCAAAGGAAACCATCAACAAAACGAAAAGACAACCTAACAATTGGGAGAATATATTTGCAAACCATACTTCTGATAAGGGCTTAATCTCCAAAATATATAAAGAACTCATGCATCTCAACAACAAAAAAACTACCAACCCAATTAAAAAATGGACAAAAGGCCTGAACAGACATTTCTCCAAAGATATACAGATGGCCAACAGACACATGAAAAGATGTTCAAAATCACTATCTATCAGGGAAATGCAAATCAAAACTACAATGTGGTATCACCTCACGCCCGTCAGAATGGCTATAATTAACAGGACAGGAAACAACAAGTGTTGGAGAGGATGTGGAGAGAAGGGACCTCTCATACACTGCTGGTGGGAGTGCAAACTGGTGCAGCCATTATGGAAAACAGTATGGAGATTCCTCAAAAAATCAAGGATAGAACTACCATATGATCCAGCTATTCCACTGTTGGGTATTTACCCAAAGAACTTGAAAACACTAATTTGTAAAGGTACATGCACCCCTGTGTTCATTGCAGCGTTATTCACAATAGCCAAGACTTGGAAGCAACCTAAGTGCCCATCAAGGGACGAGTGGATAAAGAAGATGTGGTATATATACACAATGGAATACTACTCAGCCATAAGAAACGATGGAATCCAGCCATTTGTGACAACGTGGATGGACATTGAGGGTATAATGCAAAGTGAAATAAGTCAGAGGGAGAAGGTCAAATACCGTGTGATTTCCTTCATTAAGTAGTAGATAATAGCAACAATAAACAAGCACATAGGGACAGAGATTGGATTGGTGGTTACCAGAGGGGAGGGGGAGAGGGAGGAGGGTGAAAGGGATAATTCAGTACATGTATGTGGTGATGGGTTGTAATTAGTATTTTGGTGGTGAACATGATGTAATCTATGTAGAAATAGAAGTATAATGATGTACACCTGAAATTTTTACAATGTTATAAACCAATGTTACTGTAATAAACAAAAAATTTTTAAAAAAAAGATGATTATAAGTCAGTATAATTTTTAGCCACTTTTGAACCTGAAGAGGATAGCCAAAATAGAAATGTGTCTTATTTCTAGACAAATTTTCTCCAGTTGTTTCTAAAAAATTATTATTATACAATTATTTTGAAAAAAAAAAAAAAAAAACAAGTTGAACAATAGGACAGAATATAGCTTTCATAAACAGATGTATACATATATAGAAACGTGATTTATGACAAAGTTGGCATTTCAGATCAGTGGCAATAAGATGAAAAATTCAGTAAATAGTGCTGAGACAATTGAGTGACCATGTACACATAATGTACCACGTACACAAAAAATGTATAGATACCTCATACCATACACTAAAATCAGTTTCATGTGGATTAAAGACTTAAATATGAAAAGCCAACCTATACAATTTTTCAAACATAATAAGGGAAATATTTTTATGACTTTAGCGTAGGAAAAGATTTATTAAACAAGTCACAAATAGTGCCTATCTTAAAAGATTGATGAATTTGACTACATTAAAATTAAGAACTTCTGTTCATCAAAAAATGCCATGAAGAGACTAAAAATGCAAACCTCAGAGTGAGAGATGTTTGCAAAGCCTATCACTGCCAATGGATTAGTACTCAGATTATAAAAACTCCTACAAATCAATAAGAAAAACACAAAACCCTAATTTTAAATGGGCAAAAGACTTTAAAAGTATCTCAGAGAAAAGGAAACCCAGTTGAATCATAAGTGTATAAAAAGTAGATCTAAAAAAAAGATGATTTATGTTAATAATTGGAGAAATGTAAATTAAAACCTCAATGAGATAGCCCTTTACATCCTCTATTTTGTAATAATTAAAAAATTAGATCATATCAAGTATTGGTGAAGTTAGAGAACAAGTGGAACATGTAAACTCTGCTGGTTAGAGTGTAAAATGGTACAATTCCTTTAGAAAATATAATAAGATATAAGATAATTTGTCATTTTCCTGTAAAGCTGAATATGAACTCTTGCCCACGTATACCAAGAGACACAAAAATGTTCATTATAACATAGTTTGAAATAGCAGAAAACTGGAAACAACTCATATGCCAACCAGCAGTAGAATGGGTAAGTTATGGTATCTTCTTATATTAGAATATTATTAGCAGAGAAAATGAATGAATTACAGCTACAAGGAATAATGTAGGTGAATCAGAAAGAAGATAATTTTGTCCAAAAATAAAAAGGCAATCAATTACAATATGATTCCATTTGTATAAAATTCAAAGCCTGTAATATATTATTTTGGGATATTTAATTTAGGGATACAACATACGGGGTAAAATTATAAAGAAAAGCAAGGCAGTGTATGTGTATATTAATCATCACGTTGTACTATAATTTTATCAATTATACCTCAGTAAAGCTGGAAAAAAAAGAAAAGGGAATGATGAACAAAATATTGAAGAAAATTACCACTGGGGGACAGAGAGAAAGGGCAGTGAACATAAAGATCTTCCAAGGTGATAGTAATACTCTATTTCTTAAACTAGGTATATGGGTATTCATTGTATCATTATTCTTCATAACCTTATCGCTTATACACATTAATGTCTTAGGGTACTACTATTAGATTTTTTTGTAGGGCGTATTTATCTTTTCAAGCCCATTTCAAAGGATATCTTTCTCAGAAATTCTAACTTAAAATCTAGCATCAAAAATGTACTCTTGTAACAAGATTTTTGTAGTTTGTTTAAGCAAATTGACAAGATAGGAGAGATTGACCTTTACTGGAAACACATTCTTACTTTAGAGTATAAGACACTGCTATAGTAGTTTATAATAGCAAAAATAGAAAGCAACCTAAATGTTTAACATTTGGATATTTAATTAGAGTACAACTGTTCTTTGGAATACTGTTCAGCTACTAAATAGAAAGAGGTAGACCTGTAATATGTACCCATATGGAAAAACTTCAATTATATGTTGCTCGGTGGGCAAAAGGGAGGTTACATAAAGTAAATATAATATTTTGTTTTTGACCTAGACTTACATGTATGTATGTGTGTTTATCATAGTAAAAATCTGGAAGGATATTTACACTAAATTCTTAACAGTGGTTATCTCTGGCATATGGATTAGAAGAGTTTTGACTTTCAATTTAAACCTTTCTCTGCTTGAAACACACATATACAAGCATAATTAAATTATATAAAACATAACAAGTATATCTTTTATAATTTAAAAGAAGATTCTCATTTTTGTAGAAAGGAAATTATTGAACATCTTTATGAGAAGAGTAAAACATAATAAATTTGCTCTAAAAAAGCAACGTCTTTTGTTACTATTGTCACTTTGTTACAGTTACTTTGCTACTGTCATTATAGAGAACAAAGGAATTTGATTAACAGATCAAGATCTATAGAAGCCCTAAAGTTGTATAATTTCCTGATTCCCTATAATTGGTGATAGAACTACAGAAACTCTTTTGGGGAGCTTTTTTCATTAGTATTTTCTGTGCTATTTATTAACTGAAGAACTAAGTTATAAGGCTTTCTCTAAACTTAATTTTAGCATATACTAATTAGAAAGTCACTTATAGAATAGCCAGGTGCCCTTGGGCTACAAATATTTTTCTTTTTCATTTGAATAATTATTTTTCAAAAAAAAGACATGGATTTTTTGCTGCTTTCAAATACACCTGGACTGATAGGCACTTAATATTTTATAATGCGGTATTTCGTAAATACATAAAAATAGATCCTGTCTTCATTCTAGCACATGCTAATGTTTAACATTATGTAGAGGCTCTTCTCAGTTATAAATGGGCTCGCATGTGATATTCTTATTTTAATAGGTTATTTATTGCTAACTTGGGATTTACTAATATTTATACTCTTGTTTTAACAATGTTGCTTGTGGGGATTTAATGTGACATTCTGAACATTTTTTGCAAAAGCCTAGAGTTTCAAGGCAGAGAGGCCAAACATCTGTGTTGGTGTTTTAAGAAAGAAACATTAACTAAATGAACTAATTCTTAGGTAGTGATTCCAAAACTTTAGTGATTTTTGCTTTTCGTGACCTCGAAGTTATTCTGTCTTTCCTATCCTCAGGGGAAAGTTAAATAGAACATGAGTACTGCCAAGGGGCTATTTTGTTTATCAGGTTTTTTCATTGCCAAGATAATTTTTTGAAGGACTGATTTATAGAGGTTATAGATTATTCCTACATATCATCTCACTTCAAATAACTGATCATATTTTAGTATTTTTTATAACAGATTACTAGAAATTTCTCCACAAATATCATGGCCTTAACCCTTTCCATTTTAGCAGGTACATTATTAAAACTTTTTATGTGTCAAGATCTTAGCTAAGATCTTTTAACAATAAATTATAATATAAAAACCCAGTGAAGTCCTCCATTTTTAGCATCATAATAAACTGCATGCTATGAGGGTCTCTCTCACTAGCATAGAAATAGATCTTAGAAAATTGCAAAACAAAAACCAAAAACATATGATTTTGATACATTATTTTTCCCAAGAAGAAAAGGAAATCTCTGATAGACCCCTCCTCTACTTTCTAGAAAAGGACAAATAGGGAAAACCAAATCCTGAGAAATTAGCAGTTGGGAAAACCAGATTTGTGAGCACAATTAAGCCTTGGCCTCTGTAAAGAGACCTGGTTGAACCTGAGAGTTTTGCATCAGGCGAGGACACTGGAAAAGAAATAAAATAATTCCTCTTCAATAGCATGCTCCTCACCCTTCCCTCCAGAAGAAGCAGTTGTAAATCCTTTATGGAATAATGCAGCCCTAGTTTAGGCAGTCAGGATTCCCACAGATGAACTTCAATAAAATATGAACTAACAATTTAAAAATGACCAAATACCAAGGAAATGAGCCAATATGAATTAGTGTCAACAGAAACAACAACAACAGATTTAGACCCCCAAAGACTTTATATATTGAAATTATCCAATTTGAATATATAATTAAAATATTTAAATAAATAAAAGATTGAATATAAAATAGGCAAATAACAAGAGACTAAGAAAAATGGCCAGGTAAATTTAAATTATATAATCATTAAAAGTAAAAGCTCAAAGGATGTGGAAGACTCAATATTGGTAAGATGTCAGTTCTCTGCAAATCAATCTATAGGTTGAATGCAGTCCCAATCAGAATTGCATTAGGCTTTTTTCTAGAAATTGACAGGCTGGTTCTAAAATTTATGTGGAAATGCAGAGTGCTTAGGATGGCCAAAGCAATCTCAAAAAAGAACGCAATTGGAGGTCTTAAACTACCTGTTTTCAAGTCTTACAATCAACTCACAATAATCAAGACAGTGTGGTTACTGACATAAGCATCAACAAATAGATCAATGGAAAGAACACCCAGAAATAGACCCATATTTATGGGATTTTTGACAAAGGCACCAAAGCAATCCAATAGGAGGAAAATTTTTTCCATAAATAGTGCTGGAGTACCTGAATATCCATTTGGAAAAAAGTGAACCTTGACCTCTACCTCACATCAAACACAAGAATTAATTTGAGGTACATCATGGACCTAAACATAAAATATAAAACCGTAAAACTTTTAAGGGAAAACATGGAATAGTTTCATGACTTGGGAGTAGGCAACAGTTTCTTAAGTCACAGAAAGCAATAACCAAAAAAGAAAAAAAATGATCACTATATTTCATTGAAATGAAAACTAATGCTCATCAAAAGACACCATTAAGAAAATGAAGAGGCAAGACTGGGAAAAAATATTCCCAAAATGTATATGTGGCAAAGAACTGATTTCATGTTTATATAAAGAACGTCTACAATTTAAGAAGAAGAAGCCAAACAAACCAATTTTTTTAATGGGTAATTTGAACAGGCATTCACAAAATAAGATATGTGAATGGTCAATAAGCACATGAAGAAGTACCCAATATTTATTAGTTATCCAGGAAATGCAAATTAAAACTGCTATGAGATACTACTATATAACCACCAGTATGGCTAAAATTAGACAGACTGACCACACCAAATGTTGACAGGGTGGTAAAGTAACTGTATTTCTCACACTTTATTGTTGAGAATGTAAACTGGTACAATCACTTTGGAAAAAAGTCTGGGAGATTCTTATAAAACTAAGCATATACCTATCCTGTACTCAACAATTTCACTCCTGGGTCTTACCTAAAAGAGATGAAGACATATCTACAAAAAGACTTATACAGAAATATTCATAGGAGCTTTATTCATAGTAGCCTAAAACTAGAAACAGCCCATGTGTCCATCGAAGAATGGATTTTTTTTTGTAACTATCGCATATCCATACAATGTAATACTATTTGGCAATAGAAACAAACTAGTAGACATGCAACCACATGGCTAAATCTCAAAAATATTATGACATATTTGTCAAAACTCAGTGAATGTATGCTTAAGATTTGTATATTTTATTGTATGTAAATTGTAGAGCAAAAACCTATAAACAAATATTGAACTCTAATGATATGCATGCTAGAGTACTTAGGGGAATGTATAATTGATGTCTGCAATTTGCTTTGAAATGGAGTAAAAATAAGATGGATTAATGGATAGATAGATGGATAGATAAATGATGAAGCAAGCATAGTAAAATGTTAATGATGCAGTCTAGGTAGAAAGAATACAGGTGTTCAGTGTAAAATTCTTTCAACTTTGATATATGTTTGAAATGTCTGGATAAAATAAGTAAACAAAGAAATAAATACATAATTACAAAAAACTCAATGGATAGGTTAAACTTCAGACTAGACACAGTGGAAGAGAGAATTATAGTGAACTGGAATACACATCTGAAACAATTACACGCAGTGGAGCAGAGAGAGAGAAGATAGAAAGTATGGAAGGGAAGTTAAGACAGATGGAGGATATAATGAGATGGTCTAACACAGTACTATTCAAAGTGCTAGTCTGTGACAAGATAAGGAACTTGTGCCTGAATGTAAATCAGTGACTTTCTCTTCATTGAGAAAGTCTTACTATGAAAAAAAAAAAAAAGTAAGCTACTGAACAGTGAGCTTAGTGTGACTTCAGGCAGTAGTCAGTATCTCCAAAGGTAGCCAAGGGTCCTGCCTTATTAAAGAGGAGAGGCTCAATAGTCAAGCGTCAGATTTTATCAAGGCTGAAAATTCCAGTCACCAACAAAATGTTTTTATAAAATTTCATTGGTTGCTGGATAAATTCTTATATTGGGCTTCTTAGCCCAAGAGCTCTGAATAATATAGGAAACCACATAGAGGTTTAAAAGTATGAGAAAAGAGGCTTCTCTTCTGGAACCCCAAACTTTCCAGATCAGATTGATTTAACAATCTAGAAATTTTTAAGGACACTCAAGCGCTGCTGATGACCAGTTTCTATGTGTGAAGTAGCAAATTTGGGGATTTTATTAAGTGCTATGGTCTGAATGTGTCCTCTTGGATTCATATGTTGGAAACCTAACCCCCAAGGTGATGGCATTAGGAGGTGGAGCTTTGGGGAGGTGATTAGGTCATGAAGGCAGAGCCCTCACGAATGAGATTAATGCCCTTATAAAGAGAGCCAACAGAGCTCCCTAGCCCCTTCCACCACGTAAGGATACAAGGAGAAGTCTGCAACCCTGAAGAAGGTCCTCACCCAACCATGCTGGCACCGTTATCCTGGGCTTCCAACCTCCAGAACTCTGAGAAATAAATTTCTATTGTTTATAAACCACCCAGTCTGTGGTATTTTGTTATAGCAGCCCAGAACAGACTAACACATTTAAGAATATCATTAGAATACATCTTGTTTAATCAGGGTATGTATTTTATTCCTTTCCTCTCTTCTCTTTCTCCAGACATTTACTGATTTCTGTCATGGTCTAGTCTCTGTACTAGGTACTGGACATACTGAGATTATTAAGATATAATCCTAGTTCTTAAGGAGTACACAGTCTAGAAGGAAAAACTCACAGGTAAACCAGTATTTATAATATAGTGGGACATGCACTGATAGATATGTGTGGAAAAGTACTACGAACGCTATTATGGGGTTACTTGATTTAGAGTGGGAAGGAGGTAGTCACAGAAGGCATTTGTTGGACAAGGGTTGGGAGAGGAGAGCTTTCCAGACAGAAGTTGCTAGTAGAAAAAAAAGTGTAGAAAGGGCCTGTGTTTTTGAAAGTTAAAAAATATTTCCATGTTGCCAAGTGTAGTATAGAAAGATGGTGGGAGATGAGATGAGAGAAGTATATAGAGTAACTTCTGGTTAAAGTGAACAGATTGAATACATACGTTTAACCTCAGCTACTACTCAAAACCACACTAAAACAAAAGTAAAGGATTTTTTTTTATTAAAGACTTTATTTTTTTAATGGATGTATTTTTTTATTGATGTCATAATAGTTTATAACATTGTGAAATTTTAGGTGTACATTATTGTTTGTCAGTCACCATATAAATGCATCCCTTCACCCCTTGTGCCCACCCCTAACCCCCTTCCCCCCCGTAACCACCAAACTGTTCTTTCGGTCCATGTGTTAGTTTATCTTCCACATATGAGTGAAATCATACGGTGTTTGTCTTTCTCTGTCTGGCTTATTACACTTAACGTAATACTCTCCAGTCCATCCATGTTGTTGCAAATGGGACAATTTTGTCTTTTTTATGGCTGAGTAGTAGTCCATTGTTTATGTATACCACATCTTCTTTATCCAGTCATCAGTTGAGGGATGCTTGGGTTGCTTCTACTTCTTGGCTATAGTGGATAATGCTGCAATGAACATAGGGGTGCATAACCCTCTTTAGATTGTTGATTTCAGGTTCAGTAAAGGATTTTTTTAATGCATAAACCCACAGGCAAAACAGGAGAGGAGAAAACAACAACAACATCTGGGAAAACAGAAAGCTGATGGATGAGTGACTTTACTTGGCAGACCCAAGAAAGCCTTTTCCTAACTGACATTGTAAAAGCCTTGAAGCAGCCCAATTTGCAAACTGCAGAAGGCTCAAGAATTTGGCACATTGAGTTATCTCTGAAAGCAGGTTAAGGTGGGCCTCAAACATTAAAAAGAGGATTGGTTGGAAGTCTCTTTAAGATGGAGTTGGATTCCCTTTATCAATTCCGTGTGAACAGCCAGTGGCCTCTCCTTTACCCTGGCAGAAGATTAGAGGTTTGTTTGTTTGTTTGCATATTTATTTTTAAGAGCGAGGAGACATGTGGCCTGGGAGACACTAGGTCTGGCTAAGGGAAATTCTATTTTGCTGCAAAGAATTCTATTTCTCAACAGAACAGCTCAACAAGGTCATGCTATAATGAAGTTCACAGTCAACAAGCTTCACCACGTACACATTCTTTTTATTTAGTCATTCTTTGGTTTACTTCTTGTGGAGGAGAATCTAAGCAGAAAGGGCTGTTAAAGTCAGTTCCTACGCCCCAACTCTGCTTTCATTCCCCACTCCCCCAGTAAGAGAACCATCTAGCCATCATCAATAATTGTCCTGTCCTATTCCTTCTTGGGTATCTGTATCACTCTGACTGCCTCAAACAACCTCAGCTTTCTTTTTGTTTTTGCTAAGGAAGATTTGCCCTGAGCTAACATCTGTTGCCAATCTTCATCATTTTTTGCTTGAGGAAGATTAGCCCTGAGCTAACATCTGTGCCAGTCTTCCTCTACTTTATACGTGAGTCGCTGCCATATCGTGGCTGAAGAGTGTGTAGGTCTGCGCCCAGGATCTGAATCCGTGAACCCGGGCCACCGAAGCGGAATGCGCTGAACTTAACCACTAAGCCATGGGGCCAGCCCAACCTCAGCTTTATTTGGCTCTGAAAATAGGTCAGCCACAATCACTACTACCCTCTGGAAATAGGCTCAAAGAAATTGAGTAATTTTCCCAAATCACACAGCTCGTAAATTGAAGAAGTTAAGTCCTAAATCTAGTTTTGTTTTGTTTTTTTTACTCTGTGCCTTTAACTCACTGATACTGCATTCTTCAAAAACTGTGGCAGTGAGTGCTCTATAGCTGAATTTAGGTTTGGATCAGGAACCTGTATTCTGGAAACTTGTGGATCTTTATTTTCATTTTTTAAAATAACAGTTGCTATTGAAAAACTCCAACCTTAACTGAATGAAAACAGACCTTGTTTTTAGTGTTCATCATTGTATACCCAACACCCAGCACAGCACCTGACACATAGGAAGTATTCAGATATTGTTTGAATACATGAATGATTACATAATTTCATGGAAGCAGTATTTATTGAAATAAGAGTTTACTTTTCTAAGTTACTTATCAAGGCACTAACTTGGTTGTCAACACCTTTGAGTTTCGGATTTAGGAGAAAATTCATTAAGAAGTCAGCTATCCTAATAGTTGTAATGTTTAGGCCAAATCTTCAAATACCACCACCCAATCAAAATCATTGATGAAAACTCACTGATAAATCTAGTGGAAACTTATCAGGTTTTTTTTTGCCCCCTGACCCTCACTACCACTACCATCCTCAGTTCTTATCTTATTTGACACTTGGTAGCATTTGATGGTAACCACTGTCACCTCTTTGCAAAACTCTCTTCCCTTATCTTTAATGATACCATTTCTCCTGGTTTTCTACTTGTTTTAAATCTCTTTTTCGGTCTTCTTGGTAGGTCTTCTCTTCCCCCATCCTGGAAATGGTGATATTCATTTGCATTTTGGATCCATCTTTAGATCTTCTCCCAGTCTAAGATTCTCCGTAGGCGATCTTATTCATCTGCATTACCGTCTTATTTTTTTTTTTTTAAACTTTTAAGATCTGCTCTCTTTTTTTTTTTTTTTAAAGATTTTATTTATTTATTTTTTTCCCCCAAAGCCCCAGTAGATAGTTGTGTGTCATAGCTGCACATCCTTCTAGTTGCTGTATGTGGGACGCGGCCTCAGCATGGCCAGAGAAGCAGCGCGCCGGTGGGAGCCCGGGATCTGAACCCGGGTCGCCAGCAGTGGAGCGCGCTCACTTAACCACCAAGCCACGGGGCCGGCCCTGCATTACCGTCTTATACTTATGCCTTCTAAATCTGTATCTCAAGCCCAAATCTACATCCTATGTTCCACAACTGAATGTCCTGCTGGTTACTGTCCATCTTTACTTAAATGTCCCAAAGCTATTTAGATGTTATGTTCCAAACTGAAATAATCATCTTTTACCCCCATATCCAGCCACGACCCACACCTCTTCCTCCTGAGTGTCCTAGTTCATCAAATAGAACCAATAAGCCAAAAACATGGAATTAGTCTCTCTTAGCTTTATGCTTATATCCAGCCAGCCTCTGAGTCCTATGGATTCTGCTTCCTAAATATCTCTCAACTCCATCCACTTTTCTCTGACCTTAAATTACAATATCCTGATATAAGTCACCAACATTTCTTACCTGTTACTACACCTACTTCTTTTTTATTTTTTTTGTGAGGAGACCAGCCATGTGCTAACGTCTGCCAACCCTCCTCTTTTTCTGCTGAGGAAGACTGGCCCTGGGCTAACATCCGTGCCCATCTTCCTCCACTTTATATGGGAGGCTGCCACAGCATGGCTTGCCAAGCAGTGCGTCAGTGGGCACCCAGGATCCAAACCGGCGAATCCCGGGCCGCCGCAGCGCTCGCACTTAACCGCTTGTGCGAGTGGGCCGGCCCCACTACACCTACTTCATAACTGGACTCCCAACCTCCATCTGACCCATCCCCCTACTAATCATGTCCTGGCCCCTGTCTGCCTCTATAGCTTCATCTTTCACTGCTGTCATCCTCTGGCCTTTGCACATTGTATTCCCTTAGTTTGAAACACTATTTCCTTCTATTCCTCACTCCCTCAATCATCCCTTTCACCCAGCTAACTCCTACTCATCCTTTAATCTCAGTTTAGATGTCACTTCCTCCTAAAAAGCCTTCCTCAGCCCATCGGTTATGGATTGATAACCACTTCTGTGTGCTTCCACTGTATCTTGTACTGCTCCCATCCTATCCACTGTGACCCTGCAATAGCACTTATCACATGTAATGAAATTGCCTGTTGGCTTATCCATATTTCCCATATGTCTGGCATGAAGTAGTCTCTCAATAAAAATTTGATGAATGAGTAAATGAGTTAGTGAATGTAATATAAGTAGCTGCTTACCTCAGCTGGTTATAGCTTCAGTTATACAGTTTCCATCCCTACACAGGCCAGTAGCTTTTACCCTTTCTTGGCTATAATCTAATCCCCAACCAGAGCCAGCTTCTGTTCACTTTTGTGTCTCTGTGCACAGGAATATCTCAGTAAGAGAATGTAGATGGATAGTTTGATAATTCATGACCTCTGCTTGAAAGTAAAACTTAAAGTTCACATATAGCTGATCAATACTGTCCCAATAGACAGTACTGTTATTGATATATTTAAAGCACAAGTGTTCATACCTACTGCGTTAGAATCATGAGAGATGAAGCTTAAGCATCTGTATTTCTTTAAATTTCCACAGGTAAATTTGATATGTAGCTAGAGTTGAAAAAGCAGCATCTAATTATCTAGCATAGTCATTTTCAAAACTTTTCTTAAATTTTTTAAGTATGCGTTTCTGGGCCCCGTCATCAGAGATTCTGATTTGCTAAATCTGGAAATGTTAGGTTGGAGCTAACATTTAAAACTTTTCAACAGCAAAATGGACAACTTTATAGATATGCAATGACCATTGCATAGAGTATTCCATCAAATACTCTAGTCATTTTCAGGAAAGCTGAAAAAGGATTCCTCCATTGTCAGGGAGATTAGACTAGATGCCCCCAAGTTTCCTCTTGCCTCTGAATTCCATGATCTCAGGATCTTTTTTCTCATCCTTGCTCACTAGGAGCAATCCTGGCCCTCCGCAGTTCATAACATTATCATCTGTAGTCCATGCAGGGTCCTTTTCTTATTTTATTTATTTGTTTATTTATTTTTATCACCATTATACTTCCAATTTTCTCCAGTCATTGTAATGTGTTTAATATATTGTTTGCTATGCAGATGTTCTTGAAAAAAATGTCTGTTAGTGCACATGTATTTTTAATTTATGTAAGTGGTGTGTTGTATATTTATTCTGTTTCTTTTGTCCATCAGCATTATGTTTTTAATACCATTTTATGAAGCTAGTGTAAATTGGATTCAAAAACCAAACAGGAATGCAAAAAGGAAAGAAAAAAATAGTCCCATTTTTTAACATCAATATAAATGCAGAACTCCTAAATAAAATATTTGGCTAATTGATTCCAGGATTGCATTAAAAAAATAAAACATCGCAAGGGGCCGGCCCAGTTGCACAGCAGTTAAGTGCCTGCCCTCTGCTTCGGTGGCCCAGGTTTCACAGGTTCAGATCCCGGGTGCGCACCAATGCACCACCTGTCAAGCCATGCTGTGGCGGCGTCCCATATAAAGTAGAGGAAGATGGGCACGGATGTTAGCTCAGAGCCAGTCTTCCTCAGCAAAAAAGAGAATTGGCATCAGATATTAGCTCAGAGCTGATCTTCCTCACAAAAAAATAAATAAATAAAACATCACAAGATAGTAGATTTGATCCCAGGTTTCTTTTAGTGTAATTCACCACAATAATAGATTAAAGGAGAAAAATTATGATTATCTTAATCAGTGCAGAGAAGGCATTTCATAAAGTTCAGTGTGTATTTGTGTAAAAGTTCTTAGCAAACTGTTATTAGAGAAAAGCTTCCATACTTGGTAAAACCTACATACCAAAGACCTACAGCAAGCCTTATAGTTAATGAAGCAACTATATGCATTCTCTCAAGATTGGGGCAAGATGAAGATGCTTACTGTTATCACTATGGTTAACAATGTTGTCAAATCATTATGTTGTACACCTACAACTGATACAATGTTATATGTCAATTATGTCTTAATTTAAAAAAACAATATTATAAAGGGGGAAAAAGAAATGAGATCTAAGAATTAGAAGAGAAAGAGAAAGCTGTCATTATTTTCAGGCGATATGATCCTCTGCCTAGAAAAAGTGCCACGTTGAACAAATTATTTTAATGAATAAGGTGATTTAGTTCGGTTGCTGAATATAAGATCTACAAAAATCAATAGCATTTCTTTTTGCCAGCAAAAACTAACTAAATAAAATTTTTTAAAAATCTTTCCTCTCTCTTCCCTCACTTCCTTTCCTTCTTTATTCTTTCTTTCCTTCCTTCTCTCCTTCCTTTGTCCTGCGTCCAAGCACCATTAGGCAGGCCCAGGCAGGGCAGTAATCACAGCCAGGCAGAGCATGGCCCCTTACTTCAAACGGTGAGTCTAGGCGAGGTGGTATTGGTGGCCCAGTGGAATCAGAATACTGTTTACCTTCAGAAGACTGAGCAAATAAGTAAAGATATTGAGGATAATGGTAGCCAGGTGTTTCACTGATAGAGAAGAAGGTACAAATATAGAAAAGGAGAAAGCTAGTATGAATCCTAGTGTTTGAATCAATTAGAGCTAATGATATGAACTCATAGTTTTCAACATATATAGGTAGATACTGAAATAAACATAAGTGGAAATTTGTGTATATGTCTGTGGGGAGGGGGTGGTGCATATATGTATTTTCTAGCTCTATTCATTGAGAAGGCCTGGCAGCAGAGACACCCCAGTAACAATGTGCACACCTAGTCTCCAGACCTTGGTTTTTAAATACGAGTCTCAACTAAAAGGAAGAAATGACTTCTTAAAGAAATGCCTTGGGCCAGGACTAGGGCAAGGAAAATATAAGAAATGTTTGGAGTATCTTTATATTCCAGAAAGTACAGAAGTGCTCAAAGAATGAATGAGCTCTAGTTACAGATTTTTTTATTGTAGTAAAATATATATAACATAAAATTTACCATTTTAACCATTTTTAAGTGTACGGATAAGTGGCATTAAGTACATTCACATTGTTACCCAAACATCACCACCATTCATCTCCAGAACTTTTTCCATCTTCCCAAACTGAAACTCTGTACCAATTAAACAATAATTGCCATTTCTCCCCTCCACCACCCAGCCCCTGGCAATCATCATTTCTGTCTTTATGAATTTGAATACTCTAAGTACTCATATAAGTGGAATCATACAGTATTTGTCTTTCTGTGAGTGGCTTATTTCACTTAGCATAATGTCCTCATGGTTCATCCATGTTGTAGCATGTGTCAGAATTTCCTTCCTTTTTAAGGCTGAGATAATGTCCCATGGTATGTATATACCACATTTTGCTTATCCACCTATCTGTCTACAAACACTTTAGGTGGTTTTGTACCTTTTGGCTATTGTAAATAATGCTACAATGAACGTGGGTATACAAATATCTCTTCAAGTCCCTGCTTTCAGTTCTTCTGAGTATCTACTCAGAAGTGGAATTACTGGATCATATGGTAATTGTTTTTAATTTTTGAGGAACTGCCGTACTGTTTTCCACAGTGGTTGTACCACATTACATTCCCACCAACAGTGCACAAGGGTTCCAGTTTCCCCATAGCCTCGTCAGAGGATTGTTATTTTCTGTTCTTTTGATAATAGCCATCCTAAGGGTGTGAGGTGGTATCTCATTGTGATTTTGATTTGCATTTCCTTAATGGTAGTGGCGTTGCTGAGTTTATTGACCATTTGTATATCTTTTTTGGAGAAATGTCTTTTTAAGTCTTTTGCCCATTTTTTAGTCAGTCTACTTGAAATTTTTGAGGATCTTGGTAATATTCTTCTAAAATTTATATGAAAGAACATGAAGAACAGAGAAGAGGGGACTTTCCCTACCAGATATCAAGATGTACTTTGAAATCATAATAATAAAACCATTGTTGTATTAGAACCCAAACAGACTAAGAAGTCAATGAAATAGAAGAGAGCGCACAGAGACAGACTCATGTTTGTGGGAACTTAATAGGTGTCACAAATCAGTGGGGAAAGGAGAGCTTATTTAGTAAATGGTTTTGGGAAATTAGATCACTATATGAAGAGAAATAAAGCATTCCTAGATAGTAACACGTTTAAGGATGTTCTTCAGATAGATTAAACATCTAAATGTAAAGATAAAACTCCAAAGTTAATAGAATAAATGAAGATGAATATCTTTGTGACCTAGGGGCAGAGAAGAAATTCTTAAAATTTAAAACATACATACAACAATACAAAGAAAAAACCATATGGGTTTCTTAAGTTATTAAGACCTTTAATCAATGAAGGACAACATAGATGAAGTTAAATTACAGATGTTAATTAATAGACCAGAAATCTTGCTTGTTTTACGATGTCTAAACAATGAGGAAGGAAATAATATCTAGAATATACAAAGAATTTCTGTAAATTACCAAGAATAAAGCAGCAGCCCAAATGGAAAAATGAAAAAAAGATATGAATAGGCTCTTTATAAAAAAGAGAACTCAAAAAGCTGTAAGGGGGCCGGCCCTGTGGCTTGGTGGTTAAGTGCGCGCGCTGCGATGCTGGCGGCCCGGGTTCGGATCCCGGGTGCGCATCGAGGCACCACTTCTCTGTCCATCCTGGGGCCGAGTCCCACATACAGCAACTAGAAGGGTGTGCAGCAGTGACATACAACTATCTACTGGGGCTTTGGGGGCAAAAAATAAAATAAATAAAATCTTTAAAAAAAAAAAAAGCTGTAAGGATATGCAAATTAAAACAGTAACTCTTTATATTCTTACTTAGACTGGCAAAAATTAGAAAGTAGAATAATGCAGTGTTGGTAGGAGTGTGGCAGTATAGGAATCTTCCTGCACTGCTGTTGAGAGCAGAGATAAATACAGTCATTTTGGAGAGCGGTCAGGTGATACTTAGTCCAGAGGAGAGTATACATACCCTGTGATCCAGCAGTAGTCCTGAATAGGTGATTGATTGAGAGAGAGATCTTACACAAGACCATAAAAGGACTTGTACTTGGTTACTCACTTATTTGTGATGGCAGGGCATTGGGGCAATCTGTTTGTCACTGGGATAGAAGCCAGATAAAATTTGGCAGATGTACACCATGTGGAGTACTATGCAGCAGCTTTTAAAGATGTGCTGAATGTATACACAGCAACATGTGTGAATATTGAAGGATTTATTTGTAATCCTGTGTAATAAAGTACAATGTTCAAATTTACCCTTGCCTACTACATGAATTAAAATATAGGATTTATCTATACACCTATAATTACTTGAGTTCGTAGATTATTTAGTCCATATATTTTCCTGTTTTTGAAGAGGAGGCGAGCAAGGACAAATTGAGCCCCTGTGTATCTCTCTTTGCCTTTAAGCCTTCAACTATGATGATGCAGTTGACTTGCAGGAAAAGTTAATTCCCTTCACTACAGAGCTGCCCATGCACTAGCTCAGAATTCAGAGAAGCTGCAAGAGGAAATCCAGCAGGAGCTGCAGGCCTGACTAACAAGATAATCCAGCAGATCAACGACAGTATGTGCCTGCAGCACCTAACCCTACACTGACCTCTGAACATAAGCATGCATGCTGCTTCACTTCCGCCTTCCAAATCTCTGGCAACTCTAACTCAGAACCATACAGGGAAGGGAATTCTGAGGAACGTACTTCCGGTTTAGCTAAGTTGACACTGTGCAGTCACCACCGTCTTCTTTCCAGTCAATACCCTAATTTAACATGAGACCATGTGAGATTGTAAACTCAGTTTGTATTGTAATTGTCACCTACAGGATTAGACTTTGTTATAATATTTAGACATCTTAACCCTGCAGCTACAGAATCTTTTAGAACATAGAAACTTTCCAGTCCCTTACCTGAACCTTGTGATAGGAATTTAACGTGCTGAGCTTATTATGATCTTTCTCTGTATTCTCTAGAACACTTTGAAACAATGGACTAGCCTCATTGTTCCCCTTATTTGAACTGAAGTATTTATGGCAACAATTAGTTCATTATCTATAGGCACTTGATTATAGTTGTCTATAGGTGATAATTTAAGTAATTGTTTTTCCGTTGAGTGCCATGGATTACCAGTTTCTCATTAACTACTGACAAAGATTTATTAATGCTTTTTGTTTTTAATAATTATGTTTATTAAGACTTTATTTTTTAAGAACAGCTTTAGGTTCACAGCAAAATTGAGGGGAAGGTATAGAGATTTCCCATATACCTGCTGCCCTCACACATGCATAGCCTACCGCATTGTCAACATTCCCCACCAGAGTGGTACATTTGTTACAATTAATGAACCTACATTGACTATCATATTCACCTAAAGTCCATAGTTTTTATTATGTTTCACTCTTGGTGGTGTACATTCATTGGGTTTGGACAAATGTATAATAAGATGTATCCATCCTTATGGTTTTGTACAGAATATTTTCACTACTGTAAAAATCCTCTGTGCTCTGCCTATTCATGCCCCCTCCCTCCAATCCTGGCAATTATTAATGCTTGTGACTCATCAGATCAGAGAACCACTTCCATATTTCTATGCTTTAAGTTGCTTTTCGTCTGAAACAACTTCTGGTACAGGTCAGGAAAATCCTTAAGTAGCACTCTTCATTTTCTGCAAATTTGTTATATTATACTTACCTGAGTTACATCTGTCTAAATGTGTAGAAAAGACCAACAATAATTTCCAAATGTTCTGGGCAATAAAATAATTGCTTTTGCAAATGAAATTTAAAATATTATCTAGTTATATCAGATTTCATTGTGTTTACATAATTAAAGGGCATTTAATGGAAATATAACGGACTGCTGACAATCACAGACAGACTGCTGACAATCACAGATTTGACATTCTATGTGTTGACTATTTGAGAACAATCCATGAAACATAGTAATTTGTAATTTTGCTGAGACGGAAATTTGAGCTGTACGTGTAATGCTAGTGTGTGCTAGTGGAACACTTAGGTAGCGTGTAAACCTTGCTAATCATTACCCATTCTGCATCTCAGCTTGACCTTGTTGTCAAGTAATCACTGTGTGACTTATGAAATTATATTTGTGAAATATATAGTATTTATGCATATGTATTGTTTAAAGAATAAAAACAAAATAAACACACATGTACCCAACACCCAGTTTAAGAATAGAACATTAACACTGAAGTCTTTGTGAGCTCCATCCCGACTGCTCCCACTCTTCCTCTTCCTTAGAGCCACTCTCCTGAATTTGGTGTTATTCATTCCTTTGCTTTTCCTCATGGTTTTACCCCATATGTGTACTCTTAAAATATTACTCAGTTTAATTTTGCCTGTTTCGACCTTCATGTAATTGGAATCATCCTGTTTCTTCATTTATACGATAAGTATTTATTGAGCAACTGCTCATAATGCTCATCCATGTTGATGCGTGTAGTTATGGTTTATTTATATTCCCTGCTGTGTGAGTCCATTCTGCTGTTGAAGGACATCTGGACTGTTTTCATTGCTGGACTGGAACAATGACAACAGTGTTGTAACTGGAACAGTGTTGTAATGACCATTTTTATGCACTGATGCAGTTGTGCAAGAATTTCTCTTGAATAAACACACAGGAATGGAATTGCTGAGTCAAGAGTATGAGCAACTTCAACTTTACTAGATTATGACAAATTATTCTCTAAAATATCTTTACAAATTTTCTTTCTTACATTCTTACATTCTTACAACAATGTATGAGAGTTTCTATTACTTCACATCCTTGACAACTTTTGGTATTAATAAATTCTTAATTTTTAAGAATTACAATTACAGTTACAATCTACCAGTCTGGTGATTGTAAAAGGGTGTATCATTGTAGTTATAATTTGCCTTTCCCTGATAACTAATCAAATGGAACAATTTTTCGTGTTTATTGGCTTTGCATGTTTTCTGTATAAGGAAATGCCCATTTGTTTTATTTGCCCTTTTTTCCTTTTGTATTGTGTATCTTTTTCCTATTGATTTATAGGAGCTCTTAATATGTTCTGAACACCAATCCTTTCATGTTGCAGGTGTCTCTTCCTAGTTTGTGGTTGTCTTCTCCTTGTTTTTCTGGTATCTTTTGATGAATGTAAGTTTGTAATTTTAATGTAGTCAACTTCATTAATCATTTCCTTTATGGTTTTTACTTTTTTATGTCTTGTACAAAAAATCCTTCCCTTCCATGAGGTCATAAAGATATTCTCATGTCCTCTTAAAAAGTTTAATAATTTTGCCTTTCATATTTAAGTCATTACTCTATCTGAAACTGATTTTTTGTGTATTCTATGAGGTAGAGATCCAGTTTATTTTTTTGAATGTATAACCAATTGCCTGCAGAACGATTTATTTAATAGTATATCCTTTCTCCAGTGATTTTCTGTGGCCCCCTTTTCATACATCACATCTCTATAAATATGTGGGTCTGTTCAGGATTTCTGTTCTGTTCATCTATTTGCCTGTTTTCACAAAAGCATCACATAATATTACAGTTTTATAATAAATTGTAATATCTGCAAGGCAAGTCCCCATGCTATATCTTTCTAAGAAATATCTTGCCTATTCTTTGCCTTTTGCTTTTCTATATAATTTTAGAATCACCCTATTAAATTCCTTGAGAAACTCTATTGAGACTTTAATTAAAATTACATTGAATCCATAGACTAATTTAGGGAAGAACTAACATTTTTAAAGTCTTCCTATCTGTAAACATGGCATATTTTAATGTATATAGGCCTTTAATGTCTTTTAATAACATGTTATGATTTTCTCCACGAAGGTCTTACACATCTCTTGTTAGATCTATTCCTGGTTACCCTATTTTTTTGTTGTTACTCTTGTTGCTATTGTAGGTGATAGCTTTTAAAATTACATATTCTAATTGCTTTTTTCTGAGATATAGAAATATGGTAAATTTATTAATATTGCAATTTAATAATTTGTCTACATGTTCTTTTTAGTTCTTTATGTTGGTAATCATATCATCCAGAATTAATATTGCTTTTTACCTTATTTTCCAAACTTTATGTGTTTTATTTCTTTTTCTTTTCTAATTGTCTGGCAAGGATTTATAGTATATAACGTTAAATAGAAGTGATAGCACCTTTCTTTTAAAGTTTAATCATTGAACTTTATATTTGCTGAAAAGTGGTAGATGTCCTGTGTGAGGTTAAAAAGTCCTCTTCCATTCCTAGTTTAAGAGTTTTTATCATTAATAGGTGTTGAATTTTATGAAATGCTTTTTCTGCAACTGTCAATTGTTTTTATGGATTGTTGGACTTGATATGTTAGGAATTTTTCTCATGATTGATTGTTTCCATGATTGACATTAGCCTATAATTTCTCATATTGTCCTTGGCTAGTATTGGTGAAAAGTAATAGTGTCAGAAAATTAAGCAGGGAGTGTTCTTCTGTATCTCTTCTCTGAAACAGTATACGTGTTAGATTGAAATAGCATGTTCCTTGGAAGTTTGTTAGAATTCACTAGTGAAGCCATCTGAACCTAGTATTTTCACTGTAGGAATATTTTAAATTTCTAATTATAGACTAGATTTTTCTTTTTTTCTTTTTTTTGTGAGGAGATCAGCCCTGTGCTAACATCTGCCAATCCTCCTCTTTTTTTGCTGAGGAAGACTGGCCCTGGACTAACATCCATGCCCATCTTCCTCCACTTTATATGGGACACCGCCACAGCATAGCTTGCCAAGCAGTGCATCGGTACGTGGCCGGGATCCAAACTGTCGAACCCCGGGCCGCCACAGCAGAGCACGCGCACTTAACTGCTTGTGCCACTGGGCCGGCCCCCAGATTTTTCATTTTTTTCTTGAGTTTATTTGATAATTTTTTCCTAGGACTTCGTCTATTGTTGATTTTTTCTTTTCTTTTCTTTTTTTTTTTTGTGAGGAAGATCAGCCCTGAGCTAACATCCATGCCAATCCTCCTCTTTTTGCTGAGGAAGACCAGCCCTGAGCTAACATCTATTGCCAATCCTCCTCCTTTTTTTTTCCCCTTTTCTCCCCAAAGCCCCAGTAGATAGTTGTAAGTCATCGTTGCACATCCCTCTAGTTGCTGTATGTGGGACGCCGCTTCAGCATGGCCGGACAAGCGGTGCATCAGTGCGCGCCTGGGATGCGAACCCAGGCTGCCAGCAGTGGAGCTTGCGCACTTAACCGCTAAGCCACAGGGCCGGCCCCTGATTTTTTGTTTTTAAAAAAGAAATTTTCTTTTTTTAAATTGGTTTTGCCAGTTTTATTACTCTACAACCCTTTAACTTTGTATTAATTTCTGCTCATTTTTATTATTTCCATTTGTCTACTTTTTAATTTTATTCTGTCATTTTTAACTTCTTAAGCTACAGGTTTAAGAGGTTCCCAAATTACTGAGTTCAGAGTCCTCAATATCTCAGCAGTTTTTTCTTGGTGCCCCCTGGGCCGAAAGAAATACCTAACAGCCTCACTTATTAAGTAGTTAGGGACAACTTAATGTGTATTTATGTCCTTACAACTAAATAACCATTTGAAAAAATAATTGAAAAAAATTAATACTTTTATTTCTTTTTTAAATAACTACAATTGCTTACTAATGGGATGTGTGCTCCTGTTAAGTACTGCACAGCTGCTCAAACCATGGTTTGCACTATACATTTCCTGTTTCACCTTGCTTTTAGGATAGTACTTGCTTTTAAATCACAGCAACCACTGAATACCCAGCTTCACAAAGATAGGATGTCGTTGGTGGTAATGTAGCGCAATCTGATGTTGAAACTGAATTACCTCAAGCTAGTTGTTCATGCAGTGTCAAGAGATGTTGAAAGATGCTGTGTTTCCCTTGAAAATTAAAATTATACCATGTCACTCCTGTGATTTTGATGTAGCGCCCCAGGTGACTCATCCCACAGTTTAGGAACCAGGGCTCTAAGACATTCTTTTTAATTACTGCATAATATTTCATGGTGTGACTGCAACCCAATTTTTTTTCAAGCATTTTCCGATTGATGGGAATTCACTTTCTGTCAAGTTTTTTTTCCCACCTTAAATCTTCAATAAATGGACTTGTTTTATGTCTTTTTTTACTGACAGTTTTGTATTTCTGTGGGTTAGAGTCCTAGGAATGGAATTGCTTGATCAGAGAGTATATGTATATTTAGTTTTAATAGATATTGCCAGATTGCTTTTCAAAAAGGCTGTTAGGTTTCATGTTTCTGTCAGCAATTATTGAGAGTATGTCCTTCCCAACATTCCTGCCAATGATAGGTTCAACTGCTCTTTTCAGTGTTTGCTGTCTACCAAATGGGCAAAACAATATGGCAAAAAGCACATATAAAAGACTTTGTTTAGTTCACTTGTGATCCCCAGCACCTAGAACAGTGCCTGGCCCATGGAAAGTTTCAATATATATTTGTTGAGTGTGTGAATTAGAAATGAATGAATCAACCAGTCAACCAATCAGCTAATCTCATTGTTTCTTCAATTTGCAATTATTTGACTATTAATGAATTTTAGCGTCAATTTAGATGTTTGTTTGACCTTTCCAGAGTTGTTCTACTGTGACTTGCTTGTGCATACCTCTTGGCCGTTTTTCATTTGGATTGTTTGACTTTTTCTAGACATTTTGGAAGAACACTTTGTTTAATGTAGATATGGCCTTTAAAAATTTTTTTCCCAAACATTATTTATCTGTTGGCTTTGTATTTTATCTTTTGCCATAGAAAAACTTTTAAAGTTTTGCTCAGATTTTGGCTGATTTTTTTTTTTTAATTTTTTGTTTATTGCAGTAACATTGGTTTATAACATTGTAAAAATTTCAGGTGTACATCATTATACTTCTATTTCTGCATAGATTCTATTTCTGCATCATGTTCACCACCCAAATACTAATTACAACCCATCACCACACACATGTGCCGAATTATCCCTTTCGCCCTCCTCACTCCTGCCTTCCCCTCTAGTAACCACCAATCCAATCTCTGTCTCTATGTGTTTGTTTGTTGTTGTTATTATCTACTACTTAATAAGTGAGATCATACGGTATTTGACCTTCTCCCTCTGACTTATTTCACTTTGCATAATACCCTCAATGTCCATCCATGTTGTCACAAATGGCTGGATTTCATCGTTTCTTATGGCTGAGTAGTATTCCATTGTGTATATACACCACATCATCTTTATCCATTCATCCCTTGATGGGCACTTAGGTTGCTTCCAAGTCTTGGCTATTGTGAATAACGCTGCAATGAACACAAGGGTGCATGTACCTTTACAAATTGGTGTTTTCAAGTTCTTTGGATAAATACCCAGCAGTGGAATAGCTGGATCATATGGTAGTTGTATCCTTGATTTTTTGAGGAATCTCCATACTGTTTTCCATAGTGGCTGCACCAGTTTGCACTCCCACCAGCAGTGTATGAGAGTTCCCTTCTCTCCACATCCTCTCCAACACTTGTTGTTTCCTGTCCTGTTAATTATAGCCATTCTGACGGGCGTGAGGTGATACCTCATTGTAGTTTTGATTTGCATTTCCCTGATAGTTAATGATGTTGATCATCTTTTCATGTGCCTGTTGGCCATCTGTCTATCTTCTTTGGAGAAATGTCTGTTCAGGTCTTTTGCCCATTTTTTAATTGGGTTGGTAGTTTTTTTGTTGTTGAGATGCATGAGTTCTTTATATATTTTGGAGATTAACCCTTATCAGATGTATGGTTTGCAAATATCTTCTCCCAATTGTTAGGTTGTCTTTTCGTTTTGTTGATGGTTTCCTTTGCCGTGCAGAAGCTTTTTAGTTTGATGTAGTCCCATTTGTTTATTTTTTCTGTTGTTTCTCTTGCCCAGTCAGACATGGTGCTTGAAAATATGTTGCTAAGACCGATGTCGAAGAGCGTACTGCCTATGTTTTCTTCTAGAAGTTTCATAGTTTCAGGTCTTACATTCAAGTCTTTAATCCATTTTGAGTTAATTTTTGTGTATGGTGTAAAGTAAGGGTCTATTTTCATTTTTTTGCATGTGGCTGTCCAGTTTTCCCAACACCATTTGTTGAAGAGACTTTCTTTTCTCCATTGTATGTTCTTGGCTCCTTTGTCGAAGATTAACTGTCCATAGATGTGTGGGTTTATTTCTGGGCTTTCGATTCTGTTCCATCGATCTGTGTGTCTGTTTTTGTGCCAGTACCATGCTGTTTTGGTTACTATAGCTGTGTATTATATTTTGAAATCAGGGAGTGTGATACCTCCAGCTTTGTTCTTTTTTCTCAGGATTCCTTTAGCTATTCGGGGTCTTTTGTTGTTCCACAGGCTGTTCTTTTTCTTAGCCTCTGTTTTTTCACTCTAATTAATAACGTTTTCTTCATTCGCAAGATGTACAAGTTGTCTAAATGTTCTTGCAAGATTCTTATTCCATCTGGAATCTATTTTTATAATTACATAGTATATTATGTGTTCAACTTAATTTTCTTCCAGAAGGATAGCCAGTTAATGCCAGAACAATTTATTAAATAATTCATAGCTTTCACACTGAATTGAACTACCACATTTGTCATATATTGAATTCTCATACATACTGTAATTTATTTCTGGATTTATTATTCCAATCCATGGATATTTATGTATATCTAAACTAACACCATATTGATTTGATTAAGGGACTTTATTATGTCCTGATACCTGATAAGGCAAATCATCTTACAGTAATATTCTTTTTTGTACTTTTTTAGCCATTCCTGGGCATTGATTCTTTCATATAAACATTAGGATGATAATATTCAATTCCCCCCAAAAAATCAATTAGAATTGAGAATGCAAACCAACTGAAATTGCATTTAATTTGTGTTAATTTGGAGAGAATTAATATTTTATTATATTAAGTCTTCTCATCCAATAACTGGTCCATTTTTCAATTTTTGTTTTATACCTTTCAATAAGCTTTTAAAGTGTTCTGCTTACAAATTTTTTGCTTTGTTAAATGTATTCCCTGCTATTTTTTAGTTTGTATTGCTATTGTGAATGGAGTGCTTTTCCCATTTCTATTTCTAGTTACTTTTTGATAAAATAAATAAGAGGAATTGATTTTATATATTTATTTCGTATCTATCAATTTTACCAAATTCTCTTATTAATTTCAGTTTTCTATTACAGTGTCTGGGGTTTTCTAGGCATACAAAGGTACCAGCCCCCCCAAAAAGATAGTTTTATCCCTTCTTTGCCAACGTGGACCCCATTTGTTTATTTAATTTTTCTGTCTCATTGTATTTGCCAGAAGCTCCAAGACAGTGTTAAGTAAAAATGTCATCAGGGTAGCCCGGTGGTGCCTCGGTTAAGTTCATGCATTCCTCTCTGGCAGCCCAGGGTTCACTGGTTTGGATCCTGGGCGTGGATCTACTCACTGCTCATCAAGCCATGCTCAGGTGGCATCCCACATAGAAGAACTAGAAGGACCTACATCTAGGATATACAACTATATACTGGGGCGTTGGGGAGAAAAAAGAAAAAGAGGAAGATTGGCAACAGATGTTAGCTCAGGGCCAATCTTCCTCAAAAAAAAAAAGAAAAGAAAGAAAGACTTCCCATTCTTCAAGCCCCGTTTCAAATTACAGTCCCTTCCCCAAAACCTCCTCTGAACATCCAAGTCTCATGAGATGTTTCTGAATTCAAAAATATTAAAAAAAAAAAAATGTCTCATAGAAGTCATTCCTGTCTCCTTCCTGATTGAAATGGTTAGTGTTTTGTCATTTAGGATAATATTTATTATTTGGCTTTAGTGAATAGTCCTTATTATATTTAACTAGCTTTCTTCTATTTCCATTTTACTTAGCTTTATATGTATTGGCTGATAAATATTTTTATGGCTTTTCAGAACCTATTATAATAATATGTTTTTCTCTCTCTTAATGTGTTGATAAAATGGATTAAATTGATAAATTTCCCTCATTGGAATTCCTTGGATTCCTTTACCCTTCCTATGAAACTTGTGTTTTTTCTCTGTGGAAGCTTGAAGGATCTTCTCTTTGACTCCAGTCTTCTAAAATTTCACAATGATGTCCCCTAATGTCATTGGGCTATTAGCATGTGTTATGCTGGATATCTGACTGACCCTTTCAGTCTGGAAGTTTCTGTCCTTAAATTCTGAGCAATTTTCTTCAATTGTTTTCTTTGATTTCCATTCCTTCATTTTCTCAATTTGTTCTTCTGGGATTTATACTATTCATATGTTGGCCTTCCTGGACCAGTCCTCTAATTTTCTTTTCTTTTCTATACTATTTTCTGTCTCTACTCTTTTGCTTTACCTTCTGGGAGATTACCTCAACATTATCTTCCAACCCTTCTTTTGATTTTTACATTTCAGCCATCATATTTTTTAATATCCAAGGAATTTTTATTCTCTGAATATTCCCTTTTTTTGCTATTCTGATTTTGTTTCATGATGTAATAACTTCACATATCTCTCTGAGGATACTGATTGTGTGTACGTGTGTGTGTGTGAGAGAGAGAAATTTCCATATCCTTTCGTGGTTTCTGTCTCCCTGTAGCTCCTTTTGCCAATTTTTTCTTTTGGCCTTTGTCTTTTATATTAGAACCTTTGCTCAGATGTCTGGTAATCTTTGGTTGTCTGCTTATAGGGGAACCTTCAATGTCAGTATCTTCAATTTTTTTCCTTTTTGGGGTGCAGAGGGCTGTTCAGATTTCCCAGAAAATAATCTTCTAGTCTCCTGCCTGGAAGGAAAAGACCTGGCTGCCAGAGTTCTAGGAGCCCCTTAGACTGAGAAGGCTAGGTGTCTTAACATTCAATATGTAATATTTTACTTAATTTCCCTCATTTTCAGTATGGTACACCTACCTTCAACTGTTTGGTGTCCTGCAATCCAGTGATCCTCTGTTGTACTTTCCCCAGGTGTCTGCTGGAGTAGGAGAGGGGTGGTAGTCCAGCTACATGGAGTGGATGAGACAGTCTGGTAGTCCAGCTTCTTTTTAAATAGACTATAAATAGTTCTCCTTTTGTAGTACTTCCTTCACCCAATTTCGGAAGTAGCTGTTGCTGCCACTTCCTAAGCCTTTAAAGATTCTCATGTGTAAATTGGATTGTTCTTCATTTTCCCCATTGTCAGTTTAGGGTTTAGCGTTCCCATTTCTGCTATTTGTTCATCTGCATTTCAGCTTTCCATTTCCTCCCATTCTTATTAAGTTAGTTATCTTATTAAGTGTATAGTTATAGTACATACCTTTTTAAAGAAAATAATGTCTTTATTGTAATTTAAGTGGGGTTTTAGGAGGAAGCAAATTTGGATGTGTATTTAGGAGGAAGCAAATTCAGATGTGTATAAAATTTTCAACTTTACTCACCTACAAAGTAAGGTCAACATATTTTAGAATGGCATACAAAGCCATGCCTTCCTTTCTAGCATTATATTTATCACTATGTCTCATCTTACTAGTTTAAATTCCACTTAGCCACCTTCTTTACAGTGTAGTGACCAAACTATGTTTTGCCTTTGTACCTTTCTTCATCTAACTTTCTTGACCTGGAATGCCTGTTACCCTCCAGTTTCCCCCAAATCTAGTCAGCATGTCATTCAAGCCTCAGCTCAACTTTTATCTTTCATGTCATGCTCAGGTAGAAATGGCCACTATCCTCATCTCTTATGTACTTTTACCGTAGCACTGATAATAGCTTTTTGTAATATCTTAAACATATAATAAACTGAATGCTTGGTGTATAATAAACTGAACATATTTCAAGTGTACAACTTGATAACTTTTTAAATACGTGTATATACCTATGAAACCATCACCACAACCATGATATTGAGCATATCCATCATCCCCAAAAGTTTACTGGTGCCCCTTTTTAATTCTTCTCTCCCCTCCTCTCTATACCCTACCTTCCTACCCATCCTGAGGTGACTACTAGTCTTTCTATCATTATAAATTAGTTTGCATTTTCTAAATTTTATATAAATGGAATCATAGTATGGAATCAAATATGTAATCTTTTTTGTCTGGCTTCTTTTATTCAAATCATTTTGAGATTCATCTATGTTGTAGCATGTATCAATAGTTCATTCTTTTTTATTGGTAAGTAATATCCCATTGTATAGATATACCACAGTTTGTTTAGCCATCCACCTGTTGATGATTATTTGGTTTATTTCCAATTTGAAGCTTTTACAAATAAAGCTACTCTGAATGTTCATTTACAAGTCTTTGATGGACATATGCATTCATTTGTATTGGGTAAAATCTTAGGAGTGGAATAGCTGGATTCTATAGTAGGTGTATATTTAACTTTTGTTGAAATTGCCAAGCTATTTTCCAAGTGGCTGTATCATTTTTCATTCCCACCACAAGTATATGAGAGTTCCAGTATCTCCACATCTTTTCCAATGCTTACTGTGGTCAGTCTTCTTAGTTTTAGCCATCCTAATAGGTGTGTAGTGGTATGTCATGTGGTTTTAATTTGCCTTTCCCTAATGACTAATAATATTTTCTATCTTTACTTATTTGCCATCTGTATATCTTTGTTGAAGTGTCTATTCAAATATTCTGTCCATTTTTAATTGGGTTGTATGTTTTCTTATTGCTGAGTTTGGAGATTTTTATCTATTCTGAATACAAGTTCTTTATCAAATATGTGATTTTTAAATATTTTCTTTCAGATGTCTTTTTATTTTCTGAACAGTGTCTTTGAAAAATCAGAAGTTTTTTTTTATTTTGATGAAGTCCAGTTTATCAATTTGTTCTTTATGGATAGATATGCTTTATGGATAGATAAGTCTTTTCTAAACCCAAGGTGACAAAAGTTTTCTATGTTTTTTTCTTCTAAAAATACATTTAGGTTTTATATTTAGGTCTATGATCTGTTTTGAGTTTATTATTTTATAAAGTGCAAGATATGGAGCCAAGTTCAATTTTTTTACAAATAGATGTCCAACTGTTGTAGGATCATTTGTTGAAAACAGTATTCTTTCCTCATTGAATTGGCTTTGCACTTTTGGGGAAAAACAGTTGTCCATATACGTGTGGGTCTATTTCTGCACTCTCTGTTCTGTTCGATTAATGTATTTTTCTATCTTTATGTCAACATCACACTGTTTTTAATCACTGTAGCTTTAAATACATCTTAAAATAGGTATTGTTAGTTCTCCAACTTTGTTCTTCTTTTTAAAGTTGTTTTGGGTATTCTAAGTCCTTTGCATTTCTATAGGAATTTTAAAATTAGTTTTTCAATTTGTACAAAGAAAGGCTGCTGGGATTCTGTTTTGAGATTGTGTTGAATCTTTATATCAGTTTAAGGAGAACTGATATCTTGATGTCAATTAAATCCTTTATCAAATATGTGATTTTTACAAGTCATTTATCAAATATATGATTTTTGATGTTAAATCCTTTATCAAATAGATCATATATACAAGGACTTGTATTGTTCATGGGACAATATTGAATTGTCCCATGAACTCAGTATACCTGTCTAATTACTTAGGTCTTCTTAAATTTCTTTCAACAATATTTTGTAGTGGGGAGTTTAGTGTACAGTTTTTTCACATCTTTTATCAGATTGATCCCTAGGTATTTCATACTGTTTTTATTCTATTGTAAATGGTATTTTTTATTTCAATTTCTAATTGTTTGTTGATTTTATGTAAAACTACAATTGATTTTATGTTCAGTATATGTATATTAATCATGTGTCCTATAACCATCCTAAACTCATGTATTAGTTCTAGTAAGTTTTCTTTTTTTTTTTTTTTTTTTTTTTATTTTTGTGAGGAGATCAACCCTGTGCTAACATCCGCCAATCCTCCTCTTTTTTTGCTGAGGAAGACGGCCCTGGGCTAACATCTGTGCCCATCTTCCTCCACTTTATATGGGACGCCGCCACAGCATGGCTTGCCAAGCAGTGCATCGGTGCGCGCCCGGGATCCGAACCAGCGAACCCCGGGCTGCCGCAGCGGAGCGCGCGCACTTAACCGCTTGCGCCACCGGGCCGGCCCCAGTTTTCTTTTTTTTTTGAGGAAGATTAGCCGTGAGCTAACATCCGATGCCAGTCCTCCTCTTTTTTTTTTTTTGGCGAGAAGATCAGCCCTGAACTAACATCTACCGATCCTCCTCTTTTTACTGAGGAAGACTGGCCCTGGGCTAACATCCGTGCCCATCTTCCTCCACTTTATATGGAATGCCGCCACAGCATGGCTTGACAAGTGGTGCGTCAGTACACTCCCAGGATCCGAACCCCGGGCCTCCTCAACGGAACACGCGCACTTAACCGCTACGCCACCGGCCCGGCCCTCCTCATTTTGCTGAGGAAGACTGGCCCTGGGCAACATCAGTGCCCATCTTCTACTTTATATGGGATGCCACCACAACATGGCTTAACAAGCAGTGCATCAGTGGGCACCTGGGATCCGAACCTGCGAACCCCAGGCTGCCAAAGCAGAGCGCATGCACTTAACTGCTATGCTACCGGGATGGCCCCTATTAAGTTTTATTATAGATTTCAATAGATTTTCTACATAGATAATCATGCTGTCTGTGAATAAAAACAGTATTGCTTTTTTCTTTCCAATCTATATGCCTGTTACTTGTTTTTCTTGCCTTATCACACTGGCTAGCTCTTTCAGTAAAATGTTAAATGAAAGTGGTAAGAGCAGGCATCTTTTTGTTTTTGCCAGTCTTAGGGGGACAGCATTCAGTCTTACACCATTAAATGTAGATGTAAGTGCAGATGTCAGCTACAGGTTTTTTGTAAATGCTCGGTCTGTTTGAAGAAGTGTCCTTTGATTCCTAGGATGCTCAGAGTTTTTATCAAGAATGGATGTTGGATTATGTCAGATTCTTTTTTCTGTACCTATTAAGATGGTCATGTTTTTCTTTTTAGTTTTTTAACACAATGAATTATGGTAATTTTCTTTTTTTTTTTTAATTTTTTGTTTATTGCAGTAACATTGGTTTATAACATTGTAAAAATTTCAGGTGTACATCATTATACTTCTATTTCTACATAGATTACATCATGTTCACCACCAAAATACTAATTACAACCCATCACCACACACATGTACCGAATTATCCCTTTCACCTTCCTCCCTCCCCCCTTCCCCTCTGGTAACCACCAATCCAATCTCTGTCCCTATGTGTTTGTTTATTGTTGTTATTATCTACTACTTAATGAAGGAAATCATACAGTATTTGACCTTCTCCCTCTGACTTATTTCACTTTGCATTATACCCTCAATGTCCATCCATGTTGTCACAAATGGCTGGATTTCATCGTTTCTTATGGCTGAGTAGTATTCCATTGTGTATATATACCACATCTTCTTTATCCATTCGTCCCTTGATGGGCACTTAGGTTGCTTCCAAGTCTTGGCTATTGTGAATAACGCTGCAATGAACACAGGGGTGCATGTACCTTTACAAATTGGTGTTTTCAAGTTCTGTGGATAAATACTCAACAGTGGAATAGCTGGATCATATGGTAGTTCTAGCCTTAATTTTTTGAGGAATCTCCATACTGTTTTCCATAGTGGCTGCACCAGTTTGCACTCCCACCAGCAGTGTACGAGAGTTCCCTTCTCTCCACATCCTCTCCAACACATGTTGTTTCCTGTCCTGTTAATTATAGCCATTCTGACGGGCGTGAGGTGATATCTCATTGTAGTTTTGATTTGCATTTCCCTGACAGTTAGTGATTTTGAACATCTTTTCATGTGTCTGTTGGCCATCTGTATATCTTCTTTGGAGAAATGTCTGTTCAGGTCTTTTGCCCATTTTTTAATTGGGTTGGTAGTTTTTTTGTTGTTGAGATGCATGAGTTCTTTATACATTTTGGAGATTAAGCCCTTATCAGAAGTATGGTTTGCAAATATCTTCTCCCAATTGTTAGGTTGTCTTTTCGTTTTGTTGATGGTTTCCTTTGCTGTGCAGAAGCTTTTTAGTTTGATGTAGTCCCATTTGTTTATTTTTTCTATTGTTTCTCTTGCCCGGTCAGACATGGTGTTTGAAAAGATGTTGCTAAGACCGATGTCGAAGAGCGTACTGCCTATGTTTTCTTCTAGAAGTTTCACAGTTTCAGGTCTTACATTCAAGTCTTTAATCCATTTGGAGTTAGTTTTTGTGTATGGTGTAAGGTAAGGGTCTACTTTCATTTTTTTGCATGTGGCTATCCAGTTTTCCCAGCACCATTTGTTGAAGAGACTTTCTTTTCCCCATTGTATGTTCTTGGCTCCTTTGTCAAAGATTAGCTGTCCATAGATGTGTGGGTTTACTTCTGGGCTTTCGATTCTATTCCATTGATCTGTGTGTCTGTTTTTGTGCCAGTACCATGCTGTTTTGGTTACTATAGCTTTGTAGTATATTTTGAAATCAGGGAGTGTGATACCTCCAGCTTTGTTCTTTTTTCTCAGGATTCCTTTAGCTATTTGGGGTCTTTTGTTGTTATAAATTTTAGGATTCTTTGAACTATTTCTGTGAAAATGTTGTTGGAACTTTGATAGGGATTGCATTGAATCTATAGATGGCTTTAGGAAGTACGGACATCTTAACTATGTTAATTCTTCCAATGCAAGAGCACAGAATATCTTTCCATTTCTTTGTGTCTTCCTCAATTTCTTTCAGAAATGTTTTATAGTTTTCGGTGTACAGATCTTTCACCTCTTTGGTTAAGTTTATTCCTAGGTATTTTATTTTTGTTGCAATTGTAAATGGGATGGTATTCTTAATTTCTCTTTCTGCTACTTTGTTGTTAGTGTACAGAAATGCAACTGATTTTTGTATGTTGATTTTGTATCCTGCAACTTTACCATATTCGTTTATTACTTCTAAAAGTTTTCTGGTGGATTCTTTAGAGTATTCTATATATAAAATCATGTCATCTGCAAATAGTGACAGTTTCACTTCTTCCTTTCCAATTTGGATCCCTTTTCTTTCTTTCTCTTGCCTGATTGCTCTGGCTAGGACTTCCAGTACTATGTTAAATAGCAGTGGTGAGAGTGGGCATCCTTGTCTGGTTCCTGTTCTTAGTGGGATAGCTTTCAGTTTTTCACCATTGAGGATGATATTAGCTGTGGGTTTCTCATATATGGTCTTTATTATGTTGAGGTACTTTCCTTCTTACCCATTTTATTCAGAGTTTTTATCATAAATGGATGTTGTATCTTGTCAAATGCTTTCTCTGCGTCTATTGAGATGATCATGTCATTTTTATTCTTCATTTTATTAATGTGGTGTATTACGTTGATTGATTTGCGAATGTTAAACCATCCCTGCATCCCTGGAATAAATCCCACTTGATCATGGTGTATAATCTTTTTAACGTATTGTTGTATGCGATTTGCTAGTATTTTGTTGAGGATTTTTGCATCGATGTTCATCAGTGATATTGGCCTCTAATTTTCTTTTTTTGTGTTGTCCTTGTCTGGTTTTGGTATCAGGGTAATGTCGGCTTTGTAGAATGAGTTAGGGAGCTTCTCCCCCTCTTCAATTTTTTGGAAGAGTTTGAGAAGGATAGGTATTAAGTCTTCTTTGAATGTTTAGTAGAATTCACCAGGGAAGCTGTCTGGTCCTGGACTTTTATTTTTGGGGAGGTTTGTGATTACTGTTTCGATCTCCTTACTGGTGATTGGTCTATTCAAATGCTCTACTTCTTCTTGATCCAGTTTTGGAAGGTTGTATGATTCTAAGAATTTATCCATTTCTTCCAGATTGTCGAATTGGTTGGCATATAGCTTTTCATAGTATTCTCTTATAATCTTTTGTATTTCTGAGGTGTCTGTTGTAACCTCTCCTCTTTCATTTCTGATTTTACTTATTTGTGCCTTTTCTCTTTTTTTCTTGGTGAGTCTAGCTAAAGGTTTGTCAATTTTGTTGATCTTTTCAAAGAACCAGCTCTTTGTTTTTTTAATTTTTTTTTTTTTTTTTTGTTCTCTATTTCATTTATTTCTGCTCTGATTTTTATTATTTCCCTTCTTCTACTGATTTTGGGCTTTGTTTGTTCTTCTTTTTCCAGTTCCTTTAGGTGCATTGTTAGATTGTTTATTTGAGATTTTTCTTGTTTGTTGAGATAGGCCTGTATCGCTATAAACTTCCCTCTTAGAACTGCTTTTGCTGTATCCCATAAATTCTGGCATGTCGTATTTTCATTTTCATTTGTCTCTAGGTATTTTTTGATTTCTTCTTTGATTTCGTTGTTAACCCAGTCGTCGTTCAGTAGCATTTTGTTTAATCTCCACATATTTGGGGCTTTTCTCATTTTCTTCCTATAGTTGATTTCTACTTTCATACCGTTGTGGTCAGAAAAGATGCTTGGTATTATTTCAATCTTCTTAAATTTATGGAGACTTGTTTTGTGGCCTAATATGTGATCAATCCTGGAGAATGTTCCATGTGCCTTTGAAAAGAACGTGTATTCTTCAGTTTTTGGATGGAATGCTCTGTATATATGTACTAGGTCCATCTGTTCTAGTGTGTCGTTTAAGGCCAATGTTTCCTTATTGATCTTCTGTTTGGATGATCTATCCGTTGGTGTCAGTGGAGTGTTAAAGTCCCCTACTATTATTGTGTTACTGTCTATTTCTGTTTTTATGTCTGTTAATAAATGCTTTATATATTTAGGTGCACCTACATTGGGTGTGTAGATATTTACAAGTGTTATATTCTCTTGTTGGATTGGTCCCTTGATCATTATGTCATGCCCTTCTTTCTCTCTTTTTCCAGTTTTTGTTTTAAAGTCTACTTTGTCTGATATGAGTACTGCTACCCCCGCTTTCTTTTCATTGCCATTTGTGTGGAGTATGTTTTTCCATCCCTTCACTTTCAGTTTGTGAGTGTCTTTAGGTCTGAAGTGTGTCTCTTGTATGCAGCATATATATGGGTCTTGTTTTTTTATCCAGTCCGCCACCCTGTGCCTTTTAATTGGAGCATTTAGTCCATTGACGTTTAAAGTAGCTATTGATAAGTATGTACTTACTGCCATTTTTTAACTTTTTTTTTTTTCCCCTCAGTGTTTTAGTAGTCTTTCTCTGTTCCTTTCTTCTTCTATACAGAATTGATGGTCACTTTAGTTTGGCCTCTGTCTGAAAGCTGTACTCTTTAACTCCCCTCCTCCCTCCTTTTATGTTTTTGATATCATATCTAACCTCTTTTTTGTGCATTTGTATCCATTACGTTCTTATCATAGAAATAAATAATTTTTCCTATTTGTAGTCTTCTCTTTTCCGCTTAAATCAGTCCCTTTAACATTTCTTGTAGCACTGGTTTCTTGGTGACAAACTCCTTTAATTTTTGTTTGTCTGGGAAATTTTTGATCTCTCCTTCCATTTTGAATGATAACCTTGCCGGGTAGAGTATTCTTGGCTGTAAGTTTTTTCCATTTAGCTCTTTAAATATATCGTGCCATTCTCTTCTAGCCTGTAAGGTTTCTGCTGAGAAGTCAGCTGATAGCCTTATGGGGTTTCCTTTGTATGGAACTTGACATTCTCTTGCGGCTTTTAGGATTCTCTCTTTATCTTTAATTCTGGACATTTTGATTATGATGTGTCTTGGTGTGGGCCTCTTTGGGTTTTTCTTGTTTGGGGCTCTCTGTGCTTCCTGTACCTGGATGTCTGTTTCCTTCCTTAGGTTCGGGAAGTTTTCATCTATTATTTCTTGACATAGATTCTCTGCCCCCTTGTCTCGCTCTACTCCTCCCAGGACACCTATAACACGGATGTTAGTGGGCTTGATGTTGTCCCAGAGGTCCCTTAGACTGTCCTCCCTCTTTTTAATTCTTTTCTCTTTTACCTGTTCACCTTGGGTAATTTCTCCTAGTCTTTCGTCCAGCTCACAGATCTGTTCTTCTGTATCCTCTACTCTGCTTTTGAGTCCCTCTAATGAATTTTTCATTTCCAGTATTGTATTCTTCATTTCTGATTGGTTCTTTTTTATATCTTCCATTTATTTGTTGACATTCTCACTGAGTTCGTCTATTCTTCTCCCCAGATCAGTGAGCATCCTTAACACTCTTAGTTTGAACTCTCTGTCGGGTAGGTTGCTCATTTCTGTTTCACTTAGTTCCTTTTCTGGGGTTTTGTCCTGTTCCCTTACTTGGAATGTATTCTTTTGCCTCCTCATTTTGTCTCTTTCCCTGTGCTTGTGTCTACGTATTAGGTAGGTCAGCTATGTCTCCTGCTCTTGGATAGGTGACCTTATGTAAGTGATGCCTTAGGAGGCTTCCAGTTTGCTTCCCTCAGTTCTCAATGTTCCAGGTGTGACCCCTATGTGGGCTACGTGTGTCCTTCTGTTGTGGCCTCTTTGCTCTCCCCGTAGGCACCCAGGGAGGCTGAGTTATGCTCCTGGCCAGCTGTTGTAATGCTCAGCTGCTTGTAGTTGTTGTGGGCCCTTCAGTCTCTTTATCAGGTGTGGGGAGCCCCAGCACAGTTAGCTGCAAGTTCTAATACCACATTTGTGTTGCAGTATTTCTTTTTTAAGTGAGTAGGCCCCCAGCGTGGCCGGTTGTTAGGCTCAGGGCCTTACAATTGCTGTAAGCCTCTAGCCTATTAGGTCTCTTGTCAGCTCTCTCAGGATTGCAACTGGGTGGGGCTGGCCTCAGGCACAGGAACACCTGATTGTTTCAGGCTTTGGAAGGTGGGGCAAACCCCTATGTGGGTCTTTGAGAAGCACAAGTCTTCTGCAGCTGACAAGCCCTGCTGCCCACAGGTCCACACACACAGTCAACACAGTCCTGCCCCGTGTGCGCACCCCGACCTCCCCAAGCGGACCCAGTCTCTCCACGGCGGGAGCCCCACACACTCCGCCACCGCCCCACACTCTCCACCCGCTCCTTGTGCACACCCTGCTCCGCTCAAGTCAGCTCAGTTGCCAGGCTGCAGAGAATCCAGTCACCAATCTATGCAGGCCCACAAGTTGCCTGAGGGCTTGTTGTTGGGTGGGGCCAGTCTCTAGGGTGGGCTGCCTGCCCTGGCTGATCTGGATTAAATCTGTGCTCTAGCGGGTGGGGCAGACCCTGGGCTAGCTGGCCTCAGGGAGAACTCCAATGGCGTCTGTGTCAGCACGCCCACACCAGGCCACAACAATGGCCGCCGCCAATGTCCCAGTCCCTGGAGAGGTCTCACCCCTCACCGAGATGCACTCAGGGCCTATTAGGTGAGTCTCTTGTCACCACAGCACCGTGCACCTTTCTTTCTGGTGATTTTAAGATGCTGTCTGAAATGGTTGAGTTCCCACGCGGGCCCTTTAAGAGCCGGTTTTAGTTTCTTTGTGAACCGGGTTTTCTGGGGGTGCTCCCCAATGTTTTAGTAGCAGGCACAGTCAGATATTATGCCGCTGGTGTCGACTGTGCTGGGTCCACAAAATGCCCGCAGCGGCGGCGCTCCCCGGCTTAGGGCCCCGCGCCTCCAGGGAGGCTGCATACCTGTGAAGCTGGCGGCTTGTGAAGGCGGCGTTTTTCCTCTCCAGTAGGGAGTCTCTGCCTCTTCCACCTCAGTTAGGATTGTCCGTTGTTGCAGGAGTTCCTCTCATCCAGTTTTCAGTTCTGTCTCAGGGGTAATTTTTCCACGAGTACTTGTAAATTGGCTGTGTCCACGGGAGGAGGTGAGTTCCGAGTCTGCTTACGCCGCCATCTTGACTTCTGTCCTCCGAATTATGGTAATTTTCTAATGTGAAACCAGCTCTCCATTCCACTTGGTCCTGATGTAGTAACTTTTTAAATATGTTGTTGGATTCAGTTTGCTAAAATTGTGCTTAGAATTTTTCTTTCTCTGTTTATGAAGGATATTAATCCACAGTTTTCTTTTAATATGTTTGTCTGGTTTTGGAAGCAGCGTATTCTAAGCTCATAAAATGAGTTGGCAAGTATATCCTTCTATTCAATTTTCTGGTAGAATTTGTCTAGAATTAGTATTATTTCTTACTTAAATATTTGATAGAATTCACCAATTAGGTATTCCAGCCCTGGATTTTTCTTTGTGGCAGGTTTTTAACTACAACTTCAGTTATTTCGTAGACATGCTATTCAGGTTATCTACTTTTTTAAAAGAGCTTTGGCAGCTTGTGTCTTGCAAGGAATTTGTCTTTTTAATCTAAGCTGTCCACTTATAAGCACAAAGTTGCTAATCGTATTTCCTTATTATGTTTTTTATATCCATAGATTCTGTAAGTAATGTCATTTCTCATAGCAATATGTTGGCTTCTCTTTTTTTCCTGTATTTTTTTGTTTTGTTTTGTTTTTTTGTGAGGAAGATCAGCCCTGAGCTAACATCCATGCTAATCCTCCTCTTTTTGCTGAGGAAGACCGGCTCTGAGCTAACATCTATTGCCAGTTCTCCTTTTTTTCCCCCAAAGCCCCAGTAGATAGTTGCATGTCATAGTTGCACATCCTTCTAGTTGCTGTGTGTGGGACGCAGCCTCAGCATGGCCGGACAAACAGTGTGTCGGTGCGTGCCCGGGATCCGAACCCAGGCCGCCAGTAGCAGAGTGCGTGCACTTAACCGCTAAGCCACGGGGCCGGCCTCTCTTTTTTTCCTGTTTAATCTGGCTAGAGATTTGTCTATTTTATTGACTTTCTCAAAGAACCAGTTTTGGGTTTTATTGATTTCTTTATTGTTTTTGTTTTTTGTTATTGAGTTCTGATCCAATATTTAATATTTCCTTTCTTCTACCTACTTCATTTTTAATTGACTCTTTTTCTATTTTTTTAAGGTAAAAGCTGAGGTGATTGATTCGAGACCTTTCTTCTTTTCTAATGTAGGCATTCAGTGCTATAAATATCCCACTAAGTACTACTTTAGCAGGAGCCAACAAATTTTGATATATTTTCATTTCCATTCATTTTAAAATACTTTCATTTCCCTTTTGATTTCTTCTTAAACCCTTGGGTTATTTAGAATTGTGTTATGTAGTTACTACATCTTAGTGGATCTTCCAGAAATTTTTCTGTTAATTCTTTCTAATTTAATTCTATTATGGTCATAAAACATGCTTTCTATGATTTGAAATCTTTTAAATTTATTAAGATGTGTTTTATGGTCTAGTATATGGTCTATATTGATAAATATTCCTTGTACACTTGAAAAGAATATATATTCTAGTATAAGAATCTCAATAAGTATAGCATTGTGAAATTTTATGTTGGGCTATCCTTTTTTTTCTCCCTTCGTAAGATCTTTGTACTGGTAGTTTGTTCAAAAAAAAAAGGAAAAACTTTTCTGAATCTTGAGTGTACACTCCAGTTTTGAAAGTTTACCAATGTCAAAACAAGTTTATAAATTTCTAACAGCTACAGGAGAGTCAAACACAGTTTGCCCCAAATATTTTTCTACTTATTCAGCACATAAATGATCAAGCCTCACTGTGAAAAGAGAAAAAAATGAAAAGGATGAAACACTTTTTATAAGTACAACTTAAGCCAGATTATAAATAGTTTGCAGCAGAGACAACTTAGTTTCATAACAAGGTCAAAGGGAAAAGATCCACATCTCAGTCTTTGAATCTGCTTAGCTTTGATACCCTTTGAAGTTCAAGACTGATCTCTTCTTTCTTTTATCTATGACTAATTTTATGAAAAACATTTTATTACCTGGTTCCAAACCTCCTTATTCTTTAGCCTGCAGAGATTGATATTTTTTAGTTGCCCTATAAGAAGTTTAGTGCCCTGGCTTGATATCCTTTGCTATAAATTTTCTAAATGATATTCCAAATTGCAACCAAAAGCCCAAGGAAAGAGCAGTTATGGGAAGAAAAAAGAGGGAAAATCACAGTTTCCATAACTTTGGGCCTACAAGACCCAGATATTAAGGGTGTTACAGTCTCATGTAGCGTTACTTAAGATGCCATGTGGAACTAGAGACCAAGTATGTGAAATGTAGCTAGTCCAAATTGAGATGGGCTGTAAGTGTGAAATACACACTGGATTTTGAGGACTTAGTCTGAAAAAAAGAGTGTAAAATAACTCATTAATGATTTTTATATTGATTGCAAGTTGAAATGATTGTATTTTAGATGTATTGGGTTAGATAAAATATATTATTACATTTAATTTTACGTGTTTCTTTTTACTCTTTTAAATCAGACTACTAGAAAATTTAAAATTACACATATGGCTCATAGTATATTTCCGTCAGACATTATTGCTGTAAAATCCTATGCTCAAAACTCGGTCCAAGACCCTGGTCCTCCTTCACTTTATCTACGTTCGTTTTCCTTTGACACTGGTAATAGAAGACTGGTGAAAAAAGAACAATTGAGAACAGCAAAGCCCTTCCAGAGATTTAGCAAAGATTGCATTTTAATAATGGAACTAGCATAAAACTCAACCCAAGCTACTAAACCTTCTTGTCTGTAACTCTCTGTCTTCCTCACGCTTCACACTACAGTGAAATCTATTTAGCTTGATCTCACTGTGATATTTGGCTGAACTTTAGGCAAGTGTTTGGGGCCAGGAATTAGAGATGCACTTTTAAAAGAGTGAGGAAAATCATTTAGGTACAGACACTTGGCCAGTAAGGTGGTACATTTCAAAAAGTCACTGCTAAATCCCTCCTCCTGCAGTTCTCAGCATGACCTCCATCTGCCAGGAGGAGCCAGCCTAGAAAATGGTGAAGATCTACAACCTGTTTTAGAGTCAGGAAGATGTGCTCCTTTTTATATAGCATTTCATTCTTTAAGGTTACTCAACTTTTGACAGATTCAAAATTTCACAACCATAGTAAACAGTTGCCATAATGTTCTTGTGCACTACGAATTTTATTTGGACTGAAATATTCTAGCCATGTGATCAGCGAGTCTCATCTTTCCCCAAAGTCTGTCTCACTGTAGCAAAAATTCTTCCACTTGATGTAAATGTCTCAGGCTCTCCATTTGTGGAATGCAACTCTGGCCTTACCGGTTTTGTTGTTGTTTTTAATTAGGGTGTGTTTTAGAGCAGGTTTTGCAGTTTGAGGAATGACTTTTCTTTCAATAATACATCAGAAAGTTGTTCGGCCGAGGTTCTGACCACTGCCGTGGCCTCTTGAGACACTTCTCATTAGAGATGAAGTAATGTAATTTTAAGGACACTCTTTCCTAACGTGGTCTGTCATGAGCACGTTTTGAGCCTAACATTGTGTTCTGTAAACTTCATGTGACTAGTTTCTGGAATCTACCCTTGTAGCCAAAATATTTGCAGTGGATATTTGCCTAGATAGCCACAAAAAGAGGCATTCCCTTTCTTGATGAATATTTTAATAATTGAACCAGTTGAACTCATAAATGGAATTCAAAAGGGTTTAGACAAAGAAGAAATAAAAATAGAAGTCATTAGAGATCATTGAGTCCAAACTGTGTTCTAGATGAAGAAACTAAGGTCCAGAGAGATGAAGTGATTTGCTCAAGATGACAGTACCAGATAGTGACATACTATGGATAAGAATATGGTATTAATGATATTCAGTCCTGTGCTTTTTCCAATATGCTACACATGGTCTTTAAACAATAAAATAGTGTTTGGTCTATAACCATAATAACATTTCTTCATATTTATCTAAAGGAAATGTTTAAATTCACTTAAATAAATATAAACTAGCTCAATATTGGAAATTTCTCTTGAGGCAAAACAATGCTTTTCTTAAAATCAAAATCAGTGGGCCTTATTTCCAGTGCAGAATATATATAATGGTTGTCATGTTTAAGCTTTATATATTTTTAAAACACTGCAATAAAACCATATGCAAAATAACAGCCATTAACTAATGGCATATAAGAGGAAAAAATTGGAAGAAAGATGTAAAAGAAGAGAAATGAATCCAAAGAACCTATTCATCTTCCAGTCCAGCTCAAATGCTGCTCATTCATAAAGCCTTTTCTATCGCTATGGTGGAATCACTCCCTCTTCTATGTTCCCATAACACCATTTTCTGCTCCTAATGTGGCATGTTAAACACATTGATTTGCATTAGTTCTTGCTAGGCCTGCCTGTCTGTTAGTTCCACTAGCTTATAAGCCCTTTGCAGACAGAGTAACTCCAGTGGTAGATACCATATGTAAGTTTTCACTTTGTAGGCCCATATTTATTGGCTGAAAAAATGAAGGCATGTAAGTATAAACTAAGATAAAGATTTTTTTTTTTTTTGGTGAGGAAGATCAGCCCTGAGCTAACATCTGCCAATCCTCCTCTTTTTTTGCTGAGGAAGACTGGCCCTGGGCTAACATCCATGCCTATCTTCCTCTACTTTATATGGGGCTCCGCCACAGCATGGCTTGACAAGCGGTGCATCGGTGCGTGCCCAGGATCCGAACCAGCGAACCCCGGGCTGCTGCAGCGGAGCGCGTGCACTTAACCGCTTGTGCCACCGGACCGGCCCCGATAAAGATTTTTTAAATGCTTAGATTTCAGTCTAAAGAATTTCGTGCCAATTACTTTAAGCAAATGTAGAGTAATTTGAATAACTCAAAATATTTCACACATTCACCTAAAATAAAGACAGATATAATCCTATTTTTCTAGAATGATTCAAGGTCGTATCAGAAAGGACAATATTAGTACACTATAGGCCAATGATTCTCAAGGGTTAGCATGCATTAGAATAACTGGAGAGCTTGTTAAAATAGAGACTCCTGGTCCCCACACCTAGATTTCTGATCCAGTGGGTCTGGAGTGGAGCCTGAGAATTTGCATATTTAACAGGTTGTCAAGTCATACTCATTCGTGCTGCTGGTCCAGGGACCACGTTTTCTGAACTACTATTATAGGCAAATAGACTAAGAAGAGAGGCGAGGCAAACTGAAATGAGAAAGAAGGAAGTAGGGCAGTGTTCACAATGAGTGGGAAGATTAAGAGTAGGAGTAGTTGTGGAGCCCTGACAAAACACCAAAGCATTAGAAAGACATGACCTCTCTCCACTTCATACTTCCCTGACTAAGGTACCACTGTCCTGACACCTAGACATTCTGAAAGAAAGGGCGTGGGCACCACAACCAAACTTGCTCTTTACCAGCCAATCAGTTTTGTTTCAGAAAATTGGCCTCATTTTGCAACTACTCTTTTAAAATAAGTACTTTGAGGGACTACTTTTCTACACAGCACTGAAATCTCAGAGAGAAAGTATAAAATCCTAAAGAACTCTCAGATAATGTCTCTTTTCACATGCGAAAGAAGGAAAAACCTGATCACTCAAGTAGAGGAGAGTCTAATAATCTGCACCCTGATTACAAAATTCCTTTAGGTGTATGCTCTGAAAGACAGACTAGGTTTTTTTTTTTTTTTGAGATGTAATTGACATATAACAGTATATTAGTTTCAGAAGTACAACATAATGAGTTGATATTTGTATATATTGCAAAATGATCACCACTATAAGTCTAATATCCATCACCACACAGTTACAATTTTTTTTCTTGTGATAAGAACTTTTAAGATCTACTCTCTTAACTTTCAAATATACAATACAATATTATTAACTTATAGTCATCATGCTGTACATTATAGCCCCAGGACTTATTTATTTTATCACTGGAAGTTTGTACCTTTTGACCACCTTCACCCATTTCACCCACCCTCCACCTCTGGCAAACACTAATCTGTTCTCTGTATCTATGAGTTTGATTTTGGGGGTTTTTTAATTCCACATGTAAGTGATCATACAATATTTCTCTTTGTCTGACTTACTTCACTTAGCATAATACCCTCAAGGTCCATCTCTGTTGCTGCAAATGGCAAGATTTCCTTCTTTTTTATGGCTGAATAATATTCCGTGGTGTGTGTGTGTAGACATAGTTTTTTTCTTTATCCATTCATCCATCAGTGTCTTGGCTTGGCTACTGTAAATAATGCTGCAATGAACATTGAAATGCATGTATCTTTTCAAGTTAGTGTTTTCATTTCCTTTGGATAAATACCCAGAAGTGGAATTGCTGGATCAAATGGTATTCTATTTTTAATTTTTGGGGTAACCTCCATACTGTTTTCCATAGTGGCTGCACCAATTTACATTCCCACCAGCAGTGCACAAGGGTTCCCTTTTCTCTACATCCTTGCTAACATTTGTTGTTTCTTGTCTTCTTGATTATAGCCATTCTAACAGGTGTACGGTGATATCTCATTTTGGTTTTGATTCGCATTTCCCTGATTAGTGATGTTGAGCACCTTTTCATGTACCTGTTGGCCATTTGTATGTCTTCTTTGGAAAAATGTCTATTCAGATCCTCTGCCCATTTTTTAATCGAATTGTTTGGGTTTTTTGCTATTGAGTTGTATAAGTTCCTTATATATTTTGGATATTAACCCCTTATCATATATATGATTTCCAAATATTTTCTCCCATTCTGTAGGTCACCTTTTGATTTTATTGATGGTTTCCTTTGCCATGCAGAAGCTTTTTAGTTTGATGTAGTCCCACTTGTTTATTTTTGCTTTTGTTGCCGTTGCTTTTGGTGTCAAATTCAAAAAACCATCGCCAAGACCAATACCAAGGAGCTTACTGCCTATGTTTTCTTCTAGGAGTTTTATGGTTTCAGGTCTTAACGTTCAAGTCTTTAATCCATTTTGAGTTAATTTTTGTGCATAGTGTAAGACTAGTTTCATTCTTTTGCATGTGGCTGTCCAGTTTTCCCAATGCCATTTATTGAAGAGACTGTCCTTTCCTTATTGTATATTCTTGGCTCCTTTGTCATTAATTAATTGACAGTATATGTGTAGGTTTATTTCTGGGCTCTCTGTTCTGTTCCATTGATCCAAGTGTCTGTTTTTATGCCAATACCATACTGTTTTGATTACTATGGCTTTGTAATATAGTTTGAAATCAGGAAGTATGATGCCTCTAGCTTTGTTCTTTGCTTTAGCTATTCAGGATCTTTTGTGGGTGCCATACAAATTTTAAGATTATTTGTTCTGTTTCTGTAGAAAATGTCATTGGAATTTGGATAGGGATTGCATTGAATCTGTAGATTGCTTTGGGTAGTATGGACATATCAACAATATTCTTCTAATCAATGAGCATGGAATATCTTTCCATTTATTTGTGTCATCTTCAATTTTTTTCATCAGTGTCTTATAGTTTTCAGTGTACAGGTCTTTCACCTTCGTGGTTAAATTTATTCCTAGGAATTTTATTTTTTGGATGCAATTGTAAATGGGATTGTTTTCTTAATTTCTCTATCTGATAGTTTGTTGTTAGTGTATAGAAATGCAACTGATTTTTTGTATTGATTTTGTATCCTGCAACTTTACTAAAGTTGTTGATTAGTTCTAACAATTTTTTGGTGGAGTCTATAGGGTTTTTTATATACAATATCATGTCATCTGCAAATAGTGACAGTTTTACTCTGTCCTCTCTAATTTGGATGCCTTTTATTTCTTTTTCTTGCCTAATTGCTCTGGCTGGGACTTCCAATACGATGTTGAATAAAAGTGGCAAGTGTGGGCATCTTTGTCTTGTTCCTGATCTTAGAGGAAAAGCTTTTAGCTTTTCACCATTAAGTATGATGTTAGCTGTGGGTTTGTCGTGTGTGGCCTTTTTTATGTTGACGTATGTTCCCTCTATACCCACTTTGTTTAAAATTTTTATCATGAATCAATGTTGAGTTTTGTCAGATGCTTTTCTGCATCTATTTCAATGATCATAGGATTTTTATCCTTCATTTTATCAATGTAGGGTATCACATTGATTGATTTGCAGATACTGAATCATCCTTGCATCCCACTTGATCATGATATATGAGCATTTTAATATATTGTTGAATTCAGTTTGCTAATATTTTGTTGAGGATTTTTGCTTCTATGTTCATCAGGGATATTGGCCTGTAATTTTCTTTTCTTGTGGTGCCCTTGTCTGGTTTTGGTATCAGAGTAATGCTGGCCTTGTAAAATAAATTTAGAAGTATTCTCTCCTCTTCTCTTTTTTGGAAGAGTTTGAGAAGGATTGGTATTAATTCTTCTTTAAATTTTTGGTAGAATTCACCAGTGAAGTCATCTAGTCCTGGACTTTTGTTAGGTGGGAGGTTTTTGATTACTTATTCAATCTCCTTACTACTAATCGGTCTGTTCAGATTTTCTGTTTCTTCATGATTCAGTCTTCGTAAGTTGTGTGTTTCTAGGAATTTATCTCTTTCTTCTAGGTTGTGAAAGACAGACTAGGTTTTATACAGATATATACTAAGACATATTGTGCTAACTGATGATATGTTTTGCTCATACTGGTGCCCAGAGTATCCATAACAGGTCTTGTAAACTACACTCAAAACCAATAGCTTCTCTCTGTATCAGGATCTTGGCCTGGCTCTTGCCTTTCCTTCCTATACCCTCCTTCCCCTACGCCTGTCCAAAGCTTAGCCATTCAACTTAGAATAAATTCTTTCCCCTTCCCAATTCTGCCTATCTTTTCATGCAAAAAAAAAAAAAAAAGATTTTTTCTGATCCCTCTTCTCCAACAAGGATTCTTCTCTTTTTTTACAGTAACCTTGCCACTCCTTTTCTCATGTCCAGTACCTTCACAGTCCCTATGCGCCTATTGCCTTTCCTGAGCCGCCATAGCTAGTAAATTCTTTCTATTTTGTATGTTCATGTGCTATCTAGGAAAGTTATACCTAGAAAGAAAAAAGTCTGATTTAAAAAAAAAAATTCCCGCCAATGGTGTGATTTGTTTTCACCTAAGAAAGCAGTAAGATTTAAGTGAGTATTTGGATGATTATTCAGTTTCAAGGTTCACTCTCATATCCTTTCAAAAATACCGTGGCTTTGTGTGTGTGTGTGTGTGTGTGTGTGTGTGTGTGTGTGTGTGTTCCAAAAGTTTTGTGGAAGAAACATACGTGATTCTCTAAGGTATTTAAGATCAGAAAGAGAATTTGATAGGCTGCATGCCAGTCACTTGACAGACAGACTATAAAGTTCCAAAATAAAAAATCAGGCCTAGTTACCACCTGAGATTTAAGGCCCAAGGTGTGTGTCACTAATATTTGCACAATATTGAGCCTAATAAATTAGACATGGTTGCTATACTCTCCTCATATATCTGCCTACTTACTGAATTTTATTTCCTATTTCCTCAGTGACTAGATGACTATATGAGATAAGACACTAATAAGTTTTTTAAAAGGAATGAGGGAGAGGCTGTTTCAAATCTTGCTGGAAAACCATGTCGCTAGAAAAAGATATTAAGATATTCTAACAATGGTGGCATAAAGAAACTTCTAGAAATTATAAACTCTAGAATGACCTGATTCTGGATTCCTGGTCATTTACCTCCATACATTTGCTTCCACTCTCCTTCTGAAACTCAACTAAAAATGGTAGTAGAGGATTTTTTTTAAAAGATAAACATAAATCCACAAGGACAAAGAAAACAGGTAAAGAAATGTTAGCGATAAAATTTTAGAAGACAGAAAGCAAATGGACAAGTGGTAACTGACTTAACAGACATGAGAAAGCTGAAATTAGGAGGACAGGAGAAAGCAGAGAAGCATTCTGATTTATACTGCAGAACTCCCCAGAGGCTCAAAAAATTGGTAGAAGTAAAGAAGTTATAGCCCTGGTGAAATTCCAAACAAAGGTGCTAAGTATGAAGAAGAGGGAACAGATGACAAATGTGATGAAGACAGAATTAACGGTGTTTGATTGAGCTTCAAGAGGGCAATGATTATATAACTGTTTAATTCATAGCCCCCAGCACAGTGCACCTAGTTCAAAGATATTTGTTGGATGGATAGATGGAAGGAAGGTCACATTGGAAGCATCAACTTGATATCTGATTGAATGTGAGGGTATGATGTAATAGAAAGATTTCTGGCGAGGTGACTAAATAGATGCTGGTCCTTTTTACCAAGATATTATAGAAGAATATTAGGCTTGAAGGTGGGGGTGAGGGGTGGAGATAATTCAATTTAAGATATATTGAGTTTGAGGTCTTTAGAAGACATCAAATTGGAGGTATCCAGTCAGCTGGAGCTGAGGAAGATTATCCAGGCTGAAAATATAGATTTCAGTGGCACTTTATACGGTAGAAATGGTGGAGACAGCCTAAGGAAAGTAGCTACTATAAGAAAGGAGATCTGAGGATGAAAAAAATTAGAGAAATACTGACAGTGGGGGGGTAGGCAGAATAATAAAATCCTATAAAGGATATTGAGATGAAAGAGTCGTAGAAAGTGGAGTCATGGAGACTGAGGAAGAAAATTAGTTTAAATTTGAAGTGACTATATAAAAAATAAAGTTAAATTATATGAATAAATATATAATTTGTGATTAGGAAAAATATGAAGTATAGACATCAAAATGTTAGATTGGTTGTGTAAAGGTCGTAGGATTTATCACCAAATGTTTTTCTTTCTTTTCACTTGATTTCCTAGATTTTTAATAATGGAATGGAAGTTTGTGAGTTTTTTAAAGGGAAGTTGTTTTTTAAAAAGAAGCATGTGTTTAATCTTAACAAATGGTGTAGAGGTTAAATTAAATGTCTAAACACAATCCATTTGGTTGGCAAGTAAGAGGTCATTGGTGGTGACCTTTGCCAGTGAAAGTGGGGGTGAGGGGTTCAGAAGGCCAAAGCCAATCTAGAGGGGGTTGATCTTCTGGCCAGTGTCCAGGTTTACATTGTGGTTAAGAAATAAGTTCAGAACTTGCTCGTTGTTTTCTTAGGATTCCCAGGGCTGCTTTCATGTTACTATCCTGCCCTTATGTAACATTTCACATTTTACTGAGTATCTTTCTTATCAGTGCTTCAGAAAAAATACATTTAACCCACACAGTTGATCATTCCTTGTGTGTTTATCTTCAAGGATGATTAGATGTGGTTAATTGAGTCTCACTTTCATATATTTCATTCATTGTTTGGAACCTGATTTTGAGTTTGAAAAAAAATTTTATAAATAATGCTGCTGAGCAGTTATAGTCTCACAATTTAAAATTTTTATGCTAATGTCCATTTTTAACTCTTTACAATGACATTCCAAAATATTCTTCTTGAAACTAAGAGCTCGTTAAGTTTTTTCTGATCTTGTTATCATTATTTTTACAATATAGATCATGAAGAAAATTGTCTCTAGTTATTTGTGATAATTGGTTATATAAGTATTTGATTATTTTATCTTTTGCTATATTATTATAGAGGCAGCATAATGATAACTTGTGTATTTGAAATACTAAAAATAACTGTTTTTCTTTATAACCTCGCTTACATACATGAAAGCTTTTCTAATGTAGAAGGCTTTTCCATAATTTTATTATATATAATTTATATATATTTATATAATTTATATAATTTTATTTATTATTGCTTCTAAATGTAACAGATCAGCCATTCTAAATGTGGAAGATTTGTATTTCACTTTCTTTTTTCCTTACAGGAACTTAAGTATGGTCTTTTTTTGGGTGGAGGGGACAAAGGAAAGCAAACAAAAAATACAGTATAGTAGCTACCTTGAAATTATGTAAAGTATATAAATTATTAATGTTATCTCTTCATGGTTAAGTTCACCAGCTTTTCCTTGCTTTGAAGATAGAGGAAGCAGTTTATCAATTAGAATTTCATTTTGAAGCACTCTCTTTCCTTGGCTTCCATGATGAAACATTTCCTGTGTATCCTCCTCTCTGGCCGTTCCTTCTCCATCTTTGAAAGCTCATCCTTCTCCACTTGGCTTTTAGTTTTTGAAGCTTTATATTCTTTTTTTTGTCTCATTCTATACCCTCTTCAAGGATGATCTCTTTCACACTCACAACTTAAATTACCACCTATCTGTTGATGACTCACAAATTTCTCTACCCCATACCTTTCCTCTGAGCTCTACACCCATGTGTCCAACTAGCTACCTAACATCTCATTTTCATGTCTCAAAGATATTCATCTTTTTTTGTGTGTGTATGTGAGGAGGACTAGCCCTAAGCTAACATCTGATGCCAATCCTCCCCTTTTTTTTTTTCTCTTGAGGAAGAGTGGCCCTGAGCTAACATCCGTGCCCATCTTCCTCTACTTTATATGGGACTCCGCCACAGCATGGCTTACCAAGCAGTGCATCGGTGCACGCCCGGGATCCGAACCTGTGAACCCCGGGCCGCCGAAGCTGAGCGTGTGCACTTAACCGCTTGCACCACCAGGCCGGCCCCAAAGATATTCAGCTTTAATAGTTACAAAGTGAATTATGATATTCATTTCCTCTACCCCTCAACCCTCAAACCTGGTCTCCTTCCATTGTTCTCAGTTGCAGCAAATGGCACCACCATTGATACAGTTATACAAACCAAAACCTAAGAGCCATCCTTGACACCTTCTTCTCCTTCATCCTTAACACCAAGTTATATTGGTTTTTACCTCGTAAAAATCTTTCAGCTCAATCCACCTCTCTCTACCTCTACCTCTAATACCCTAATCAAAGTTACCATCATTCCACCTAGACTGCTATAATACCCTTCTAAGCATTCTTCCCACATCTGTTCTTCTTCCCTCCCTAACCCATTCATCATCCTGTAGCCATAGTGATCTTTTCAAACTACAGATCTGTCCTAGCCTGGGTTTCCCCAGAAAACAGAACCCAAGGCAAAGATGTGTGTGCTACTAATTTATTAGGAAGTTGTTTCAGGTTGGAAACAGATTCTGAGGCAGAGTTTAGTGCAAAGGATGTTTGTTAGGTAGTGCTCTTGAGATCAACACCTATGGAAGGAAGGGAAAAGAAGCAGCACTGGGCAGAAGGAGAAGTCAAGCAATACTGTGGGCTCAAGAATAGCCTCCACCAAATCCACACAGAGTTCCAGAGCTGGAGTTTTCCTACATTAAGCCAAAATGGCTAGGTCTTTATATCCACACTTTGATCATTGATCACTTTGATTGGCTGCCTCAGGAAGGGCTGTTGACAACACTCCCAGTCATGGGGTCAACAAATCCTACCTTGAAGGAGTATCTGCCATGTTCGCTGTGCTGCTTGGCTCCACTTCTTCATGTGTATTCAGAAGCAGTTCCTCCAGAATTCTAGTGTGCCTCTCTTGCTGGGGGAAACTTAGAAGAGTGTAAGTGGGACAAACTTTGGCCCCTGCAGCTGTAGCTGATCGTAGGGTGCAAATGATACTTAATCTCCCTTCTCTACTATCCATTCCTGATTCCCTCATCCTTAGCTAACATCTCTATTTTTAGTGGCTTCCCTAGTAACGTGACCCAGACCCTCATCCTAGAGGAGTCTTAGCCCCTGGTCACCATGTCTTTCTCAGCCCAGGTTTGCTGCGCTGTCCATTTTTCATCAGAATTTGATAAGGAAGTACCAAGAGGTTCCCAAGGACTTACCTGGGTGCCAAACATTTGTTGTCGTTCCCTTTGTGTAACATTAGCCCTACCTCCACCTGGCATTCAGGTTCAGTTATCTCTGCCAAGATGATGGCTCTTTTCTTGTCTGCTGGTCCCTGGGCATTAGGAGTCTAAAGTGCCTTGGTGACAGCTGTAGTTTATAGATTAATGAGATTCTTGTTTTGTCCCCTGGTAGAAGTGTTCCTCTTTTGGGGACCAGAACCTCTAACCTTGCAGAGCTCAGAGTTATAGCAATGGAAAGTGCAAATTCTCCAAATGGGTCACTGAATGTGATGGTAAGGAGGGCTTATTGATTCCTGGATCTGCTACAAAGTCCTTTCTTGCTCTGGGCCCCACTCAAAGCTGGCAGCTTTTCACGTCACCTGGTGTGAACCAGCGCAGCAGTCTTAGATGTGGAATATGCTGCTTCCATAACCCAAAGAGACCTACCAGAAGTTGTGCTTCCTTCTTCATGGTGGGAGATACAAGATGTAACACATTTTCCTTTACTTTGAATGAGATGTCCCAGCATGCCAGAGCCTTCATAAGGTTTATCTCCCATCCTCTGGAGTGCATATGTCTTACCAAGATTTCCAACATGATAGCCGCTCCTTGCTCATCCAGCCCAATTAGAACGATGTCATCAATGTAGTAGATCAATATAATGTTCTGTATGATGTTCAAATGCTCCACATTTCTTCAGACTGGATTTGGGTGGGAGAGGGTTTAGTTAACATACCCCCAAGGCAAAATTGTAAATATTTCCCATTGTCCATTTCATATGAATGCGGACTGTTTGAGATCCTCCTCTCTGATAGGAATAGAAAAGAACATATTCACCAAATCAGTGGTTCCATACAACCTACCTGAGGCCGTGATAACCTGCTTTAGCAAAGACAACACATCTTTGTTCTATAACTGCGATTGAAGCTACTGCTTGGTTCAGTTTGCTGTAGTCTACTTTCATCCTCCAGGATCTCATTTCTGCCGACACCAGACTGGGGAATTAAATAGCTATGTGACAGCGACCATCACTCCTGCATCCTTTAGATCCTTAAGAATAGAACTAATTTTCACTATCACCTCTAGTAAATCCATTTAAAGTAGAGACTGAAATTTCATACCAAATAGTGGAAAAAAGGGTTCGTTTGGTACATTATATTTAAAAGAATAAATTATAAAATTTTATTTTAACAAATAATTAGGTTACAATTTTAACCATGTGCTGATTTTTTTAGAACTAAAGTATGAATCTGACTGTTGTTTGGGGGAGAGAAGGGTATTTAAAATAGTTTTTCTAACAAAATTGCATCATGGCTTACTATGTGTTTAGCTTTTATAGCACTGTCCTAAAGGTAATCATTTTTGCAAAAGTATTTAAAGCCTTCATTATTTTTCTCAAGGGATTCCCTTAATTCTTTGATATCAAATCATTTTCTTTTAGAGCACTTATCATAAAATCATCCTAATTATCTCTTTTTTACTTGATCTAACTTTATTGGATTCTCCTTTTATCAGTATGATTTGATTTAAGCAATTCTTTGACATCACTATGGTAGAATTCATGAAATCCTACATTGTATCAGCACATGTTTACCCTGATGTGATTTGATGAGATAAATAGAGGCAAACGTTAATCAAGAAGGTATGTTTCAGTAGTGACTAATTTGATGATGATGATAGTGGTGGTGATGTATTCTTTTTGTCTTTTTTATTCTTTGGGTCAAAATTGTGTTTGGGAGATTCATCCGTGATGTTGGATATAGGTATAATTCATTTATTTTCACTTTCATGTAGTATTCCTTTGTATCACTATACTACATTTTAATCCTACCAGATATCTTTTTACATTTGTCCTGTTTGACACTCACTGGACTCCTTGCATCTGAAGACTAAATTCTTTTCATTATTTCTTTCACTTTCTCTTACCTACTTTCTCTAATCTCTATTTCCAGCACTCCTGTTAGGCATATTTTAGAAGCTTTGACTTGGTCCTCTGTATTTCTGAATTTTTTTTTTGACATCCTGAAGATAGAGATGAAATAAAAGGATACCAGGAGAAAAAAAATATCTTCCAGCTCTTCCTTTGCATTTTAATTTTAGCAGTCACACTTTAAATTTTCAGTTGCTTTTGCATAGATGTTTCAAACTCTCTTGAGGATATTATTTATAATTACTGGAAGATTTCTTCTTTAGCCTGAATTATGTGTTTCCACAGATATCATTTTTAGATTTAGTTTCATACCTTATTGCATTTGAGAGGCAAGAGAACATAGAGATCTTAAGCACAAATACTGGAGTGAGACTACCTGGGTTCGAATTCTGGCTCTGCCATTTGTGGCCATGTAGTCCCAGGCGATTATTTAACCTCTGAGAGGCTCAATTCCTTCATCAACAAAATGGAAATAATTATATTATCTACCTCCTAGAGATGTTGTAAAGATTAAATGAAATAATTTGTGTAAATTCATACTTAAAATATGTCTAATACTGAGTAAGCACTCAATAAATGTTAGCTATCATTGCTATATGCCAGGTGCAATGTTCTAGTTTCCAGGCATATAAAATTAAAACAGGCTTGGGCTATTCACTCAAAAACTTAAAACAAAGCTTGATATTATTTGTCAAGCCTTGCATTCACCTTCTTCTATTCCAGTGGGCATCACGGTACATGTTAAATAACCAGTGTTCAAAATTGTGATACATTCTTTATAATTATATAAATTTATTTAGCATTAAAATATAACCTGAGGCTGAAACTATAAGAAGAGTCCTTTTGCTTATTTTGTGCTTAGCACTGTACTTGGAAAGGGTGGGGAAGTATGGGGGCATGCATATGGAGGTACCAAAGGGGAAGAGTGTAAATGACAAAGCAAGGCATGTGGATGGTATTCCTAGGAATATTAGATGTGGTAGGAATAACTATGACATAGAAGAGAGGGTGATAAGTAGAGCAGACTGACTAGAGCTGCGGCTTGTAGCAGGAGGGCCATATGGTTGATTGGATGTGGAGATGGGTCCACATGATGGAGGGCCCGGCAGAAGAGTTTGGTCATTATCCCGTAATGGTCAGAACATAGCTGAGATTTTTGAGCAGGAGAGTAATAGGATATAAAGAGGTATTTTTGCCTTTGGTAGTTTTAATTTTTGTCCCTATGTAGAAGATGCAAATGTTCTCAATGTTTTGGAGAATTCAGAAAAATTCTTTCCTGAGTTATGTCTAATCTAAACTCTAAAGAAAAGCCAGTTCTGTAAGATATTGTGCCTTTCAATCTCATTTTTTTCTTTAATGTTTAAATATATCATTTTTTGAGAGATTCCAAAGTTTTATGAAATAGCAGTGCTGGCCACGGCAGTTCAAAAGTACGCAGATGAAAAGTATGAATTAATTGAGGATAATGGAAAATTAAGATTGCAGGGCTCACTCTTCAATTGTAGCAGGAAAATTAAAGGTAAACTACATAGCAAAGTTCAGAATAAAACATGTATAAGTATTCAAGTCCTTGCAAGCTTATAAATTGCCTGGTATGTCTGTAACTACATTGCTGTTATGTGGCCAAAGCACAGGGGACTTCAGGATGTGTGTTTATGGACTGATTCCCCTACAGATAACTGCACTATTCCGGAATGCTATTGCTATGTCAATAGTTGTAGACTTATTGTTTTGAAAATTTTCCATTTTTCAACCTAATTAACTTAGAATGTCTCTAACATGATTTGCAAAGAATTTTATATTTATATTTTGCAATCAGCATTTGACTGGTGCTCAGGTTTGAGACATGCACTACAATGTGTAAACATTTTGTAAGATAATAAATAGCCCCTCAATGTTTTGTGATTGCCTGTTCCCTGCTAATTGGTCATGGATTGAAATTCCCCATTGTTTAATTTTTTTTAATTTGTGGGAAATTTTTATAAATGAGTGTGTGGGGCTTCATATCACAGCTGTTGTCATTTAAAGTTTGGACAGCATCATTACAAATGAAGCCCTGCTGTGAAATCAAAGTCAAAAGGCATCTTGGCATTCCAACCATTTCCTTAGAAAATTACAGCTCAAGCCTGTTGAATTTTATTGCCTTGGGCCTCATGACAGTCTTCAGAAACATGTAAGGCATTTCTGTTAAAGAAATTCAGATGTGCTAGAACACGGGGGATGACATTCTTGTGCATAGCAGTGTCCCAAGCAAGGGGATGAGGAATAAGTCAGGAAGAGAAAGATGATTCACACTTTTTTCTGTGTTCTGGGATTGTTTTATAAAATCCATGGAGATGATAAGAGAACATACAGTGATACCGTATAGGAAAAAGGTGTGTTTTCCTACATGGCCTCCCCATATGTTTGTTTCCAGCTTTACTGAGGTATAATTGACAAATAAAATTGTAATATATTATTACATGATATGAAATCACATGACGATTTGATAATAGTACATTGTGAAAGGATTCCCAGAGTCTAGTTAATTAACACATCCACTGCCTCACATATTCGCATATTTGCCCTATTTTTGGTGAGAATACTTAAGTTCTATTCTCCTAGCAAATTTCAATTGTACAATACAGTATTGTCAACTATAGTCACAGTGTTATACATTAGATCTTCAGACTTTATTCGTCTTATAATTGAAAGTTTGTACCCTTTTACCAACCTCTTCCTATTTCCCCCTTGCCCCAGTCCCTGGCGACTACCATTCTACTCTGTTTCTGAGTTCGACCTTTTTTTTTTTTCCTTCAGATTCCACCTATAAGTAATACCACGCAGTATTTGTCTTTCTCTGTTTGGCTTATTTCACTTACCATAATGCCCTCCAGGTTCATCCATGTTGTTGCAAATGGTAGGATTTCCTTTCTTTTTAAGGCTGAGTAATATCTCATTGTATATATATATATACACTATGTTTTCTTTATCCATTCAACCATTGATGGACGCTTAGGTGGTTTCCACACCTTGGCTATTGTAAATAATGTTGCAGTGAACATGGGAGTACAGATGTCTCCTCGAGATAGTGTTTTCATTTTCTTTGGATAAATACCCAGAAGTGAGATGGTTGGATCATGTGGTAGTTCTATTTTTAATTTCTTGAGGAACCTCCATACCATTTTCCATAGTGGCTGTACCAGTTTACATTCCCACCAATAGTGTACAAGGGTTCCTCACCAGCATTTGTTTTGTCTTGTTTTTTTTTTGGTAATAGCCATTCTAACAGATGTGAGGTGATATGTCATTGTGGTTTTGATTTGCATTTCCCTGATGTTTAATGATATTGAGCATCTTTCTCGTCAATGCCTATTGGCCATTTGCATATCTTTGGAAAAATGTATGTTCAGTTCCTTTGCTCATTTTTTAATTGGGTTATTTGTTTTTTTGCTATTGAGTGGTATGAGTTCCTTGCATGCTTTGGATATTAAACCCTTACTGAATATGTGGTTTGGAAATATTTTCTCCCATTGCATAGATGGCCTTTTCATTTTGTTGGTGGTTTCCTTTGCTGTGCAGCTTTTTAGTTTGATGTAGTCCCACTTGTTTATTTTTGCTGTTGTTGCCTTTGCTTTTGGTGTCAAATGCCAAAAATCATTGCCAAGACCAAAATCAAGGAGCTTACCACCTTTGTTTTCTCCTAGGAATTTTTACGGTTTCAGGTCTTACATTCAAGTCTTTAATCCATTTTGAGTTCATTTTTGTGTATGGTATGAGACAGGGGTCCAGTGTCATTCTTTTATATGTGGATATCCAGTTTTCCCAGCCTGACTGTATTTTAAAATACAAACCCAAATGTAACTCTAAGGAATGACTGCCTTCAAAGTCATCTCTCAGTTGATTGTATCATTTTCTTTGGAGGGAGTTCTGATTGATTCATATTCTTCCTCCTTCCCTCCCTCTCTCTCTCTGTCTGTCTCTTAATCTCTCTCTTCCTCTCCTCTGCCCCTCTGCCCCTCTCCCCCTCTACTTTTCTACTCCTCTCCTTCCCCCACTCCGTTCCTCTCTTCTTTCTAACACACACTCATTTCTATAGGTGTGACAGAGAGAGACATTACTCAGATAGTTCTAGTAGTCACTCTTTTTATATCTAAAACTCATGTTCTTGAATTTAAAACCAAAGATCACTTGAACTAAGTTAAGAGCTATCCAACCAGTAACCTAACTCCAGCAACTATTGCCAAAGACAGATCTGAGTGAACATGGTTGTCCCTCGTATTTTAAAGATGTGTTCCATTCAGCCATGAATCTATCTCAGCCCTTTAAAGTGTGTTCTTATTTATCTGTCTTCCCTCTTGGGGTAGTTTTCTGAGTTCATTAGCTACAAAATGCCTGCCACATAGTAGATACTCAATAAATATTTGTTAAATGAGTGAAAATTGTTATTCAAAGGAGTATCGTGCTAACTACTCTCAATGCTCATTCTGGAAATCTAAGACCTAGCAAGATAATTTGTTTCTACTGACCTTTCTGCTTCATGACATTCTGAAAAAGTCGTAAATCATTCAACGTCTTTCCATAAACGTTGATACTGCTTCTTATTCACTGCTGTAGAAATACCATCAAAGAGCTAATAGCTTCGTAAGGAGACAGAAAAGTAAATAGATAATTACAATACAGTGTGCTATGCTAAGCATTTCCTAGCCTCAGTGATAATAATAACAACATTTATTGAGTACTTGCTGTGTGCCAGGTAGAATTTTAAATATTTTACTTGTATTAACAAGATTTTTAACTTAATTATATTGTGGTCTGACAACTGTATCTATATGTTATTAATCTTTTAAAATTTACTGAGACTTATTTTATGGCCCATTGTGAAGTCAGTTTTTCGAAATCCATCTGAACAGTTGTGGGTCCAGTGTTAGAGTATAAATCAAGTAGGTTTTTGTGTATAGTGTTTTATATATATCCATTAGCTCTAACTTTTTAAAAAATCTTCTGTAGAATTACTGACTTTTCTACCTGCTTGATCTATCAATTACTGAGAGAGGTACATTAAAATCTTTCAGGGGCTGGCACGTTGGCTTAGTGGCTAAGTTCGTGTGCTCCACTCTGACAGCCCAGGGTTCACTGGTTCTGATCCAAGGCATGGACACTGCTCATCAAGCCATGCTGTGGTGGTGTCCCACATACAAAATAGAGGAAGATTGGCACAGATGTTAGCTCAGCAACAATCTTCCTCAAGCAAAGAGAGGAAGATTGGCAACAGATGTTAGCTCAGGGCCAATCTTCTTCACCAAAAAAAAAAAAAAACACTTCAGTGCGATTGTGAATTTATCTATTTTTCTTTATATGTCTGTCAATTTTTGCTTTATATATTTTGAGGCTAAGGCTAAGTTATTAAGTTTATACACATTTAAATTTTTATATCTTTCCGGTATATTAAGCTATTTTATATAATGCTTCTTTTTTTCCTAGCAATGCTTTTTGCCTTAAGATTATTTTGTATGATTGTTAAAATAGCTGTCTCAACTTCTTTTGGTGCTTGCTTGGTACATCTTTTTCCATCCTTTTAACTTTTGTGTATCCTTAAGTTATAGATATGTCTTTTTAAACAGCAAATATTTGGATTCTAGTATTTTATTCAGTGACAGTCTTTGTCTTTTGGCCAGAAAATTTGGTCCATTTCTGATATTATATTTTTATTTATTCCTACCATCTTATTTTGTTCTTTTCTGCTTGTTTCCCTTGTTGGGTTTCTTTTCCTCTTTCTTGCTTTTCTTTGCATTTTAGGTTTTTGTGTTTGTTTTTCTCTTATTCCATTTTTTCCTCCACTAGTTTGGAAGTTTTAACCCATTCTGTTTCTATTCCTTTGGCAATAGTATAGAAATTTTTAAATGCTTACTTAATTTATCAAAATCTAACTCCAGGGGGCTGGCCCGGTGGTGCAAGTGGTTAAGTGCACGTGCTCCGCTGCGGCAGCCCGGGGTTCGCCAGTTCGGATCCCGGGTGTGCACCGACGCCCTGCTTGGCAAGCCATGCTGTGGCGGCATCCCATATAGGGTGGAGGAAGATGGGCACGGATGTTAGCCCAGGGCCAGTCTTCCTCAGCAAAAAAAGAGGAAGATTGGCAGATGTTAGCACAGGACTGATCTTCCTCACAAAAAAAAAATATATAACTCCAGTCCACCACTGGAGTGGATAACTTCTGTGCTACTGTGGTTGTATATGTTAGTTGTATCTTAATTTTCTTTAATACCAAAAGACATTATTGTCATTGTTTTGTATAGTCACTGTATGTTTAGATTTACCCATATGTTTATCAGTTTCCTTGCTGAATTATCTTTTTATATCTTAGACTTTCCATCTGGTGTCCTTGTTGGCCCCAGGGGTCCCAGCTTTATGGTAGTTTTCCTAATGGGCTTCCTACCTTGACTGAGCACTGAGCTTTGTTTCCTATCTCTTGAGTCCTTTCAGTTGTTCAAAACTAATACTCAGCTTTACTTTGCTCACCAATTGCTCCTGAGGTAAAATTATGCTTCAGTGCTCTGTTTGTCTCTCCAAGTTCCCACTTAACTTACATTTTGGTCTGAGTATTTCTTACTTTCTTGCCAGTTCATTGCTTTGCATTAAAGATTTAAAAATATTTTCTCTAGCATTTTTAATTGTTTTCAGCAAAAGTGCCTGTCAGAATATGACATGATACTTAGGTCAAATCAACCATAAGTCAAGAAATAAAAGTCCATAACTAAGTTTTAAAATGATCTTTTGGTTGGAATTCTCTCCAACCAATTCTCTAATTGATCTTAAATCATCGTTTTTTCAGAATGTATTTTCAACTGCTTTCTTTAAAAGTGTTCTTAGTCAAATTAGGTTTGGAAATGCTGCCTACCAAATTCCCTTCATACAGTCACAGTTAAAAACCCTGATAAGTCCTACAGTTTTTAAAAAACAAACAAAAACACCTTATTCAATTTTGTTTACCCAGCATTTCCCCAATTTCCCCCCAAGTAACAGCTATCAATACTCTTTAAAACTAGTGTTTACAGAACAGTTTGAGAACACCCCCACCTCCACCCCCATAGAAATCTCTTAGGTATGTTTCCTTGCATAACCTGGGAGTCTTCCTTGCAGGACTAAGCTTCTCTCTCCTAGTATGTTGTATTTGCTGATATATTCAAGGATCCTGATGTTTAATATAAATTCTGTTTATTTGCCTTTTATGAAAATGAGATATTTCCCTTTTGGAAATGGGGACCTATTGACTACCAGCCATGTTGTCTGAGAGACCTTGCTCTACCAGTGACCTTTCTTTTTCAACTCTCTCCTCCTCTGGATTTTCCTCCTTAGTGTGCTTGGATCCCTTCTAATTCTTATAGAATCGAAGGATTCCATAAAATCTTAGTATTCATCTGGGTCAGCCTTACCAGATTCATTAAATTACCCATTTGGATGTCATAACTCCTCAAACAGCTGTCTTATTACCTCCCTTTCCTTTACAACTATGGACATTTACACTCTGGGACTTTTGTTTTACTCTGCTCACCTAACCCTAATGGTGTCAAGTTCACCAGGGACCTCTTATGTTCACAAGTTTCTTGGCTTTTTCTCAGTCTTCATTTTACTGAATTTCCTTTGAAGCATTCAGCAGTATTGGTCATTTCTTCTTCTCTTGGCATCTATAATACTGCTCTCCTAATTCTCCTTTTCCATCTTGATTTTCCCTTACTCCCTCTACATAAATATATGACTTTCCCAAGTTTTTCTCCTTAGCTCCTTTTTCTCGTTCCTCTCTCTCCTTATATTTATTCCTTTATTCATTCACGTATTCATTTATCCAATAAATATTTACTCAGTGTGATGAATTAATTAGAAGTATTATTTTTAGAATAGTACAGGAAGATTGAGCCTATCTTTTAGTCATTTTTTTAAATTGTGCCAGAGAATGTCAGCATTATGAGAATGATTCTTTATTGCAGAGATTTGTCTTTATTTGCAGAGTTGTTTCGGTATTCTTTGGAGTTGAACATTCAGTGTATTCTACAACTGTGTTTTTCAGAGCTGACAATGCATGAAATTCAGTTGAGAACTCTTTCAGCACGTCGTAGCACCAAATGTACTCACACTGGGCCAGACAAGCTTTAGAGGAGATGGCCACCTTTGGGCCATGACTTGTGAAAGAAAGTTTCTTCCTTCCTTTCCTCAAGGCAGTGCTATACCCGCCCCACTCCCACCCTCAGCCCTGCCCAGCCTTAGTAGTGTTTTGAAATAGGCCAAGGTTGTCTATCGTGTATTTTCACTTTGCTTTCTGACTGCCTCCCCTATTTTCTAGGAGCCTTGTCCCTGACACTGGTGCCCTTATGCAGCCCTAAGCCTCCTCCTGCTCTCCTTTTGAGGCCTGTTCCCCCTGTCCTCCCTCCCTCACACTCCAAAATTAGCGCTGGAAGCTCAAAAAACTCATATCCTCCACCACAAAAACAGGAGGAAAGCAATTAAGTACAAAAGGCAATGTCTAGAGGAAAAAGCACCACGCTGATGGGTAGATAAATCCAGATTCCAGGGCCGGCCCCGTGGCTTAGTGGCTAAGTGTGCACGCTCCGCTACTGGCGGCCCGGGGTTCGGATCCTGGGCGCGCACCGTCGCACCGCTTGTCCGGCCATGCTGAGGCTGCATCCCACATACAGCAACTAGAAGGATGTGCAACTGTGACATACAACTATCTACTGGGGCTTTGGGGGAAAAATAAATAAATAAAATAAAAAAAAATAAATCCAGATTCCAGTACTAGCTCTATGGCTGACTTCTAGCCTCTTTTTTCTCATCTGAAAAGTAGAGGAATTGCATTGATATATAAGGTCCCAGCTCTACGAGTTTAAAATAAACTCATTCAAACATATGAATAATTGATGGCTAATGAATTTGCATTTTGATGGAGATAGCTACATTGTCTAAGCTTGAGGCTGTAATTACTATACCTGACCCTCTAAGGAGGAGGTCAGTTGCAGCTTTTTGCTGCCTGTGGGCATTGTTCCAGGTCTTCCCCATGGCTCAGGTTGTGCCCGGCTGCCAGACAGAGGAAGAACTGGTTAATATAACTGTATACAAATAATCACTTAGCATAATGTCCTCCAGGTTTATCCATGTTGTAGCATGTGTCAGAATTTCCTTCCTTTTTAAAGCTGAATAATATGCCATTTGTGTGTGTGTGTGTATCTCATTTTGTTCGCCATTGGATTGCTTTCAAAACCTTTTGGCTGTTGTGAATTATGCCTCTGTGAACATGAATGTACAAATATCTCTTCAAGTCACTGTGGTTTTGGATATATACCCAGAAGTAGAATTGCTACGTCATATGGTAATTCTCTATCTTCCAATTTTTGAGGAGCTGCTGTATTCCTAGCAGCTGCACCACTTTACATTCCCACTGAGATTTTGACTATCCCATTCCCCAGCAACATTTCACCCAATGGGTTTTGACATCAGTGATATTTTTTGCCTGATAATAACAAAATACCCTTTGTATGTAACACTAAGAGAGAGAAAAATATTTCCAATGAATAATTAGATGCATCCCAGGCTCAGAGAAGTTAAAATTTGAAAAAAAAAAAAAAATCTTAGACTCCATGAAATACAGTAAATCTACTAAAACCCCCTCTAAAAATTTTTTTGTATAAATTACACAGCTTTTGGGGCTGGCCTGGTGGCACAACAGTGAAGTTTGCGTGTTCCACTTCGGCAGCCCAGGGTCCCTTGGGTCAGATCCTGGACACGGACCTGCTCACAGCTCATCAAGCCATGCTGGGGTGGCGTCCCACATGGAGGAGCTGGAGGGACCTGAAGCTGGGATGTGCAACTGTGTGCTGGGGACTTTGGGGAGGAAAAAAGAGGAAAAGAGGAGGATTGGCAACAGATGTTAGCTCAGGGCCAATCTTCGTTGAAAAATAAATAAATAAATAAATTACACAGCTTTTAACACAATCTTTGTAAAACTGGAAAGTAAAGATAGCTGCTCACCAATAGTGTATGAAAATATCTTTCTGAAACATATTTTATCTCATTTCTAAGAGGATGTGCTTCAAGGACAGGTTTTTTTTTCAAACTTACCTAACTAAGCCTTAGTGACAATTTGAAATAAAAGTAAAAATCCCATAGGACAGTAAACAATGTATCCTAGATTTTTTTTCCATATATTTGTGATTTCTGGTAAATGTCCTAATAATGTTCATTTCTCTTTGTTTTGTTTAAGGATTGTTCAAGTTTAGAAGAATATAACATTGCTGCAGCATTACTCCCTTTGATCAGTGCTTTCTATAGGGTAAGTTTCATTGGTCTATACATAAGCTCATTATGATTTATATAAACATATTCAGTTTGATTTATCATGGAACTACATGAATCTTGTCTCTTTAGTATATCTAAGACATATCTGTGGTTATATTTATTATAACATTTATTGCATACTATGTGTAGAAAATTTAATATATAACATTAAATCATCTGCTAAGATAGAACCCCACCCATTCCATCCCTGATTTTTTTTTCTTTATAGCACTTTATAGCACCTGAAATTATGTTATGTATTGATTTTTTTACATTTGACTGTTTTCCCTCACCACAGAAAGTAAATTCCACGAGGCTGGGATATTATCTGTCTTATTCGCTGATATATCCCAGTGTCAATCGGTAAATATTTGTTGAATGAACAAATGAATGAACAAACTAAATAAATAAATGGGGGCAGAAATTAGAGTTTGACTTCATTGGCAATTTCTATGAACCTTCTGAGAATTTTCTGAAATGTTCAGTGACTTTCTTAATTCTGTCATTTATTACAGTTCTCCTAGCCATACCTTTTCATAAAGAGATTGGTTTTTATGGCAAACAAATCCAGCAAATTCTTCTTACTGTCTCTTTTCCTATGAAGGACTTGTAAAGAATTAAATAGCCACACACTGAATAGTTCATTTAACGCATCCTTCTGAAATGTGCAGTAAACAACAGTAAACCTCTGGAGCCAGGCTGACTTACCCAGCCACACGCAGTTAGCTTCAGGAGGCCCAGGACTTCAAGAAAGGTGGTATGGTAGGGCTTCTGGCTTAAGTGACTCCATGTTTCATGGGCTCTAAGTCAGGAAAGCTTATTAAGTATTCCCAGATCTGTGTGAGAAAACGAGGCACCAGGTAAAATGTCTCAGTTAGAGTCTCAGCTATGAAGTGATCCATGCCCTTAGAAGCTGGTAGGATTCTCTTATTCTTTTTGTTCTGCCCATCCTTTTTGTTTCATCCACTATTTCTAACTGATGAGGCCTAGCTACCTTCCTGCAGCTAGTAGATGCTCAATAAATATTTATTGATAAGGCCACTTTTTTAAACACTTTATGTCAAGGGGTCTGTCCGCAGGCTCTGAGTTAACGGTCTTAACCCAAAGGTTCTCCATAATCAGGAGCTCTTTCTCTGCTGCTAAATCACTGCATTTCCCCCTCTTTTCGTACTTACCTTCCCATCCCCTTATAAAATAGAAAGTGGAATTTACGAGGTTCACGCTTCTGAGAACTGGCAAGTCATACTGAGCATGCTCAGTATGGAAACAAGGACAAATCTCAAAAAGGTCAAACAAATGAATTTGGGGTTTAGAAACTAATTACAATTGGCCAGAGCTTCAGCATCATCTTTTGGTCTTCTCTCCCCAGTTTAAGCCCAGCACCAGGCCCACTGCAGTTTTCCTTCGATGCATGCATACTAGTCTGCTCTGAACACCCTACTCCTGCATCTCATTCCTCTGCTAGTGTGGTGAACACTGTTACAAAATAGGCCAGGCTCTCTTGGATCGTAAGCCACCTAGAAAATTTATCACCATATCAGAGCAGCCAGAAAAGTCGGTCCTATATCTAACTAGCCTTCATATGGTCCCTCACATGGGCATGTTAAAGAACATGGCATTTAAAATCTTTCCCACTTTCAACATCTAAGATATTTTTTAAACTTAGATATTATGTAGAAATATATAAGAGGAAACATAGGGAAAATAAGAATTGATAATAGAAACTCAGTTGCTCAAGTGACACAAGTCAGTTATGATTTTTTTTAAGCTGGATCATATTCACCGTTTTACAGTGTATATTAGTGAGATCATGATAGCAGAAACACCACGAGTGATATGTGAAGTAAGGAATTTATTATAGGGACCAGCCCTTATGCTGTTATGGAAGCTGGGGAAGAAGTTTATGGAAGGCTTTGAATTAGAGTCTACCTGTGGGCCCGAAGTCTCTGTAGGTCATCAGAGCAGCAGTCAGGAAGAAAAGCTAGATATGACACAGGAAAGAACAAGAACAAACTGTATATATCTCTTACTTCTTCCAACCTCGACAGTGCTGATGACCCGCAAAAGACACAGCACTGTTGGCCATGAGCTACAGTTGTACTTGGCCTTGGCCTAGGAGAAGCTGAGGGAACAGATCCAGTGGGAACTAGAGGAATTGTGAACTTAGTTCATTCCCCACATCAGCAAGATGAGCCAGCAGATCAGTGATAAAGTGTACGAGCTACAGCAGCAACTGGCGTCCTAGACTGACCTTCAGAGTGTAATGACTGCTGCTTCATTTTTTGCCTTCCAAATCTTGGACAAATTTCTCTTGTGGCCAACCCTTACCTGCAACCATAGAGGGAAGAGAATTCTAGGAAATGTAATTCTAGCTTAGCTTAGTTTACACAGTACAAAACCATCACACTGTGTTTTTTAGTTTTGTGAGAGTTAACAAGTTGAGCTAAATGCCGTGCTGTTTCTGGCATGTATTATCAAACTTAGTAATTCAAACTTATGTTTTAGGGGTGAGCTTGTGGATTTAATTCTTTGTTGTTGGCTTGGGTTTGATTTGATTTGGTTTGTTTTGGTTTGATTTGGTTTGGGTGTAAATTAGTCAAGGTCCAATTAGGAGCCAGAAACCATACCCGTAATATGAGCAGGAAAATCTTAATATAGGGAGTTACTAAGTCGTAACAGGGGATTAACTACTAAGAAGTAAAAAGAATTCTAAAGAATATAGGAATAGCAGATAAAGGAAGCAAATACTACCTCTCCGGCTCAGAGAAAGGAGCAAACTTGGAAGAGGGTTCCTCCCCTCCCAAGACTGAGATTCAGACCTTGTTGGACAGGTGTTGATGTGGCCACTGGATGGCATAGAAATTCACGGAGGTGCCACAGACCAGGGCTGGCATGCAGGAAACTGCCTGCTGGAGTTCTGACAAGACTTGCTGGGAATCCACTCACCGGAGTGCCCATGAAACTTGATAGGAAGCCACTGTCTAGAGTGCCACTGAAACTTGCTAAATTTCACCTCTGGGTTTGCCACACACCACTAGCAGTTGCATGCCACAGGAGCGAGAAGGAAAAAGCACACCAGAACCAGGAAAAGAAACCACTTTCTACTGCAATGTCCCTTCAGCACCCCTTGCTGACAAAGCTTAATATTGTGCCAGTTTGCAAAGGAGAAGTGTTTACAAATCCAGCTCCAGTACCACAAAGCAGGGCAAAGAAAGGTTGATTTAGAAGAAAGAGGCACTACATTGATAACCAACAGAGGGGTTAGAGAGGATAAGGGTAGATCATACTGATTCTTAGATACTTTCTAAATTTCTGTCTTATGGGAAATTATTTCTGGTGCATAGTGGGTTTGTTAATTCAGGAAAATTCTGTAGATGTAAGTTGCATTATCCTGGCCACAGATTGCAAATGAGCCTTCCTCATACTATTCAGCCAGTATAAACTCCTGGGCCTTGCTCAGCCTTGCTTCAGAGAATGGACTCAGGTGGTTGTCTTGTTTAAACTTACTTTGAGGGCCCGCCCCGTGGCTTGGCGGTTAAGTGCGCGCGCTCCGCTGCTGGCGGCCTGGGTTCAGATCCCGGGCGCGCACTGACACACCGCTTCTCCAGCCATGCTGAGGCCGTGTCCCACATACAGCAACTAGAAGGATGTGCAGCTATGACATACAACTATCTACTGGGGCTTTGGGGGGGGAAAATAAATAAATAAAGTCTTTTAAAAAAAAAAAACTTACTTTGAAAATGTTTTTAATAACATTCATTAGTCTTTTTTTTTCCAATGCAACAAAAATTTGCTGAGCATCTCAATATACAAAGTTACTGTGCCAGGCAACATAGTGGGCAATGACATGAATAAAATATTGACATGGCCACTAGGAGCTTATGTTAGTCTTTCTAATACAATAAATCAGAAGCAAGAAGCCAAAGTGGTGCACAGTTCCATCAACTAGATAGACGTTTTCTTAAATAAAAGTAATACATATACATGGTTAGAGAATTCAGATGGTACAGAAAGATTAAAATGCAAAATAAACACTGCGTTTCCCACCTCTACTCTATTATCCTCTGACAGTTGACTTCTTCTTGGGGGAAAAAAAGTCATGCATTATTGCCAGCCTATACAAATAAAATTATCTTTTAAAAAAAAAAAAAAAAAACTAAAGTAATGAAACCATTCACACTGTTTTCTCACCTGACTTTTTTTACTTAGTAGTATATCTTGGAGACCCTTCCATATACCTAATTAGGTATATAGCACATATCCCTAATTAGGTGTATAGCACATATCCCTAATTATTTTTAATGACTGCATATATATTTTCTTTTTAATGAAAAGATAGTGTATATATATATACACTTACCATTCTCATAAGAACAGAATATTTCATTGGCCCAGATGAAATATGATGTTCATCTTTTAGAGCTTTATTTATTCTGTAAAACTATCCAAGATATTCCACTTGTAACATTATCTACCTTAGATCCTTGGGAATTTATTATGCCACAGCCACCACAAATTTAGAGTTTTCCCCCCTACAATTCCTTCTCACTTTTCTCTACTTTTAATAAGTTGTATGTAATTCATGCTTCTTTATCTTATGAAGCCTATCTTGAAGTTAGTACCTTAATAGCCAGCCAATACCCTCAATTGTTAGGATTACTTTACGGTGAAAAATGATATAATCTTTTACACTTACGTTTATTGTTTATATAGTGCTTTCATTCTCAGTTCGGCAAACATTCATTAGGTGTGCCAAGCCCTGTGCTTGTGTTTGTTGCAGATGAATAACACATGGTCTTTACCCTCAAGAAATATGCTGTCTAATAATCTTTCGTATCCATTAATCAGCTATTGACAGAGGAATCATTTCACAGTTAATGAGTAACATTGGGGTACTCTTTGTTTATTTATATCCTTTTTATTTAAAGATCATGTTTGTTAAATTAAGAACCAAAATATATAGTCAAAGTTTAAAGCAGGGGTTCTTGTCTAAATGGTACTTTGTTGGAAGAAAAAGAATAAAGAGTAAAATAAAACTCAATAGTTGGAAGGAGTCAAGATGGCGGCGTAGGCAGACTCGGAACTCACCTCCTCCCGTGGACACAGCCAATTTACAAGTACTCGTGGAAAAATTACCCCTGAGACAGAACTGAAAACTGGATGAGAGGAACTCCTGCAACAACGGACAATCCTAACTGATGTGGAAGAGGCAGAGACTCCCTTCCGGAGAGGAAAAACGCCGCCTTCACAAGCCGCCAGCTTCACGGCCGCCGGGAGCAGCTCACAGGTATGCAGCCTCCCTGGAGACGCGGGGCCCTGAGCCGGGAGCATCCCCGCTGTGGGCATTTTGTGGACCCAGCACAATCGACACCAGCGGCATAATATCTGACTTTGCCTGCTACTAAAACACTGGGGAGCACCCCCAGAAAACCCGGTTCACAAAGAAACTAAAACTGGCTCTTAAAGGGCCCGTGCGCAAACTCACCCGTTTCAGGAAGCACCCTAAAATCACCAGCAAGAAAGGTGTACAGTGCTTTGGTGACAAGAGACTCACCTAATAGGCCCTGAGTGCATCTCAGTGAGGGGTGAGACCTCTCCAGGGACTGGGACATTGGCGGTGGCCATTGTTGTGGCCTGGTGTGGGCGTGCTGACACAGACGCCATTGGAGTTCTCCCTGAGGCCTGCTAGCCCAGGGTCTGCCCCACCCGCTAGAGCACCGATTTAATCCAGCTCAGCCAGGGCAGGCAGCCCACCCTAGAGACTGGCCCCACCCAACAACAAGCCCTCAGGCAACTTGTGGGCCTGCATAGATTGGTGACTGGATTCTCTGCAGCCTGGCAACTGAGCCGACTTGAGCAGGGCAGGGTGTGCACAAGGAGCGGGTGGAGAGTGTGGGGCGGTGGCCGAGTGTGTGGGGCTCCCGCCGTGGAGAGACTGGGTCCGCTTGGGGAGGATGGGGCGCTCACACGGGGCAGGACTGTGTTGACTGTGTGTGTGGACCTGTGGGCGGCAGGGCTTCTCAGCTGCAGAAGACTTGTACTTCTCAAAGACCCACATAGGAGGTTTGCTCCACCTTCCAAAACCTGAAACAATTGGGTGCTCCTGTGCCTGAGGCCAGCCCCACCCAGCTGCAATCCTCAGAGAGCTGACAAGAGACCTAATAGGCTAGAGGCTTACAGCAATTGTAAGGCCCTGAGCCTAACAACCTGCCACGGTGGGGGCCTACTCACTTAAAAGAAATACTGCAACACAAATGTGGTATTAGAACTTGCAGCCAACTGTGCTGGGGCTCCCCACACCTGATAAAGAGACTGAAGGGCCCACAACAACTACAAGCAGCTGAGCATTACAACAGCTGGCCAGGAGCATAACTCAGCCTCCCTGGGTGCCTACAGGGAGAGCAAACAGGCCACAGCAGAAGGATACACGTAGCCCACATAGGGGTCACCCCTGGAACATTGAGAACTGAGGGAAGCACACTGGAAGCCTCCTAAGCCATCACTTACATAAGGTCACCTATCCAAGAGCAGGAGACGTAGCTGACCTACCTAATACGTAGACACAAGCACGGGGAAAGAGGCAAAATGAAGAGGCAAAAGAATGCATTCCAAATAAGGGAACAGGACAAAACCCCAGAAAAGGAACTAAGTGAAACAGAAATGAGCAACCTACCCGACAGAGAGTTCAAACTAAGAGTGTTAAGGATGCTCACTGATCTGGGGAGAAGAATAGATGAACTCAGTGAGAATGTCAACAAAGAAATGGAAGATATAAAAAAGAACCAATCAGAAATGAAGAATACAATACTGGAAATGAAAAATTCATTAGAGGGACTCAAAAGCAGAGTAGAGGATACAGAAGAACGGATCTGTGAGCTGGACAAAAGACTAGAAGAAATTACCTGAGGTGAACAGGTAAAAGAGAAAAGAATTAAAAAGACTGAGGACAGTCTAAGGGACCTCTGGGACAACATCAAGCACACTAACATCCATGTTATAGGTGTCCCGGAAGGAGAAGAGCGAGACAAGGGGTCAGAGAATCTATTTCAAGAAATAATAGGTGAAAACTTCCCTAACCTAAGGAAGGAAACAGACATCCAGGTACAGGAAGCACAGAGAGCCCCAAACAAGAAAAACCCAAAGAGGCCCACACCAAGACACATCATAATCAAAATGTCCAGAATTAAAGATAAAGAGAGAATCCTAAAAGCCACAAGAGAATGTCAAGTTACGTACAAAGGAAACCCCATAAGGCTATCAGCTGACTTCTCTGCAGAAACCTTACAGGCTAGAAGAGAAATGGCACGATACATTTAAAGTGCTAAAAGGAAAAAACTTACAGCCAAGAATACTCTACCCAGCAAGGTTATCATTCAAAATGGAAGGAGAGATCAAAATTTTCCCAGATAAGCAAAAATTAAAGGAGTTTGTCACCAAGAAACCAGTGCTATAAGAAATGTTAAAGGGACTGATTTAAGGGGAAAAGAGAAGACCACAAATAGGAAAAATTATCTATTTCCATGATTAGAACGTAATGGATACAAATGCACAACAAAGAGGTTAGATATGATATCAAAAACATGAGGGAGGAGGGGAGTTAAAGAGTACAGCTTTCAGACAGAGGTCAAACTAAAGTGACCATCAATTCTGTATAGAAGAAGAAAGGAACAGAGAAGGACTACTAAAACACTGAGAAAAAAAAAAAAAGTTAAAAAATGGCGGTAAGTACATACTTATCAATAGCTACTTTAAACGTCAATGGACTAAATGCCTCAATTAAAAGGCATAGGGTGGCTGACGGGATAAAAAAACAAGATCCATATATATGCTGCATATAAGAGACACACTTCAGACCTAAAGACACTCACAAACTGAAAGTGAAGGGATGGAAAAAGAAACTCCACGCAAATGGCAATGAAAAGAAAGCTGGGGTAGCAGTACTCATATCAGACAAAATAGACTTTAAAACAAAAACTGTAAAAAGAGACAAAGAAGGGCATTACATAATGATCGAGGGAACAATCCAACAAGAGGATATAACACTTGTAAATATCTACGCACCCAATGTAGGTGCACCTAAATATATAAAGCAATTATTAACAGACATAAAAACAGAAATAGACAGTAACACAATAATAGTAGGGGACTTTAACACTCCACTCACACCAACGGATAGATCATCCAAACAGAAGATCAATAAGGAAATATTGGCCTTAAACGACACACTAGAACAGATGGACCTAGTAGATATATACAGAGCATTCCATCCAAAAACTGAAGAATACACGTTCTTTTCAAAGGCACATGGAACATTCTCCAGGATTGATCACATATTAGGCCACAAAACAAGTCTCCATAAATTTAAGAAGATTGAAATAATACCAAGCATCTTTTCTGACCACAACGGTATGAAACTAGAAATCAACTATAGGAAGAAAATCAGAAAAGCCACAAATACGTGGAGATTAAACAAAATGCTACTGAACAACGACTGGGTTAACGAAGAAATCAAAGAAGAAATCAAAAAATACCTGGAGACAAATGAAAATGAAAATACGACATGCCAGAATTTATGGGATACAGCAAAAGCAGTTCTAAGAGGGAAGTTTATAGCGATACAGGCCTATCTCAACAAACAAGAAAAATCTCAAATAAACAATCTAACAATGCACCTGAAGGAACTGGAAAAAGAAGAAGAAACAAAGCCCAAAATCAGTAGAAGAAGGGAAATAATAAAAATCAGAGCAGAAATAAATGAAATAGAGAACAAAAAAACAATAGAAAAAATTAATAAAACCAAGAGCTGGTTCTTTGAAAAGATCAACAAAATTGACAAACCTTTAGCTAGACTCACCAAGAAAAAGAGAGAAGGCACAAATAAGTAAAATCAGAAATAAAGAGGAGAGGTTACAACAGACACCTCAGAAATACAAAAGATTATAAGAGAATACTATGAAAAGCTATATGCCAACCAATTCGACAATCTGGAAGAAATGGATAAATTCTTAGAATCATACAACCTTCCAAAACTGGATCAAGAAGAAGTAGAGCATTTGAATAGACCAATCACCAGTAAGGAGATCGAAACAGTAATCACAAACCGCCCCAAAAATAAAACTCCAGGACCAGACAGCTTCTCTGGTGAATTCTACCAAACATTCAAAGAAGACTTAATACCTATCCTTCTCAAACTCTTCCAAAAAATTGAGGAGGGGGGGAAGCTCCCTAACTCATTCTACGAAGCTGACATTATCCTGATACCAAAACCAGACAAGGACAACACAAAAAAAGAAAATTACAGGCCAATATCACTGATGAACATTGATGCGAAAATCCTCAATAAAATACTAGCAAATCGCATACAGCAATACGTTAAAAAGATTATACACCATGATCAAGTGGGATTTATTCCAGGGATGCAGGGATGGTTTAACATTCGCAAATCAATCAACGTAATACACCACATTAATAAAATGAAGAATAAAAATGACATGATCATCTCAATAGACACAGAGAAAGCATTTGACAAGATACAGCATCCATTTATGATAAAAACTCTGAATAAAATGGGTATAGAAGGAAAGTACCTCAACATAATAAAGACCATATATGAGAAACCCACAGCTAATATCATCCTCAATGGTGAAAAACTGAAAGCTATCCCTCTAAGAACAGGAACCAGACAAAGATGCCCACTCTCACCACTCCTATTTAACATAGTACTGGAAGTCCTAGCCAGAGCAATCAGGCAAGAGAAAGAAATAAAAGGGATCCAAATTGGAAAGGAAGAAGTGAAACTGTCACTATTTGCAGATGACATGATTTTATATATAGAATACCCTAAAGAATCCACCAGAAAACTTTTAGAAGTAATAAACGAATATGGTAAAGTTGCAGGATACAAAATCAACATACAAAAATCAGTTGCATTTCTGTACACTAACAACGAAGTAGCAGAAAGAGAAATTCAGAATACCATCCCATTTACAATTGCAACAAAAATAAAATACCTAGGAATAAACTTAACCAAAGAGGTGAAAGATCTGTACACCGAAAACTATAAAACATTTCTGAAAGAAATTGAGGAAGACACAAAGAAATGGAAAGATATTCTGTGCTCTTGCATTGGAAGAATTAACATAGTTAAGATGTCCGTACTTCCTAAAGCCATCTATAGATTCAATGCAATCCCTATCAAAGTTCCAACAACATTTTTCACAGAAATAGAACAAAGAATCCTAAAATTTATATGGAACAACAAAAGACCCCGAATAGCTAAAGGAATCCTGAGAAAAAAGAACAAAGCTGGAGGTATCACACTCCCTGATTTCAAAATATACTACAAAGCTGTAGTAACCAAAACAGCATGGTACTGGCACAAAAACAGACACACAGATCAATGGAATAGAATCGAAAGCCCAGAAATAAACCCACACATCTATGGACAGCTAATCTTTGACAAAGGAGCCAAGAACATACAATGGAGAAAAGAAAGTCTCTTCAACAAATGGTGTTGGGAAAACTGGATAGCCATATGCAAAAAAATGAAAGTAAACCCTTACCTTACACCATACACAAAAATTAACTCCAAATGGATTAAAGACTTGAATGTAAGACCTGAAACTGTGAAACTTCTAGAAGAAAACATAGGCAGTACGCTCTTTGACATCAGTCTTAGCAACATCTTCTCAAACACCACGTCTGACCGGGCAAGAGAAACAATAGAAAAAATAAACAAATGGGACTACATCAAACTAAAAAGCTTCTGCACAGCAAAGGAAACCATCAACAAAACGAAAAGACAACCTAACAATTGGGAGAAGATATTTGCAAACCATACTTCTGATAAGGGCTTAATCTCCAAAATATATAAAGAACTCATGCATCTTACCAACAAAAAAACTACCAACCCAATTAAAAAATGGGCAAAGGACCTGAACAGACATTTCTCCAAAGAAGATATACAGATGGCTAACAGACACATGAAAAGATGTTCAAAATCATTAACTGTCAGGGAAATGCAAATCAAAACTACAATGAGATATCACCTGACACCTGTCAGAATGGCTATAATGAACAAGACAGGAAACAACATGTGTTGGAGAGGATGTGGAGAGAAGGGAACTCTCATACACTGCTGGTGGGAGTGCAAACTGGTGCAGCCACTATGGAAAACAGTATGGAGATTCCTCAAAAAATCAAGGATACAACTACCATATGATCCAGCCATCCCACTTCTGGGTATTTATCCAAAGAACTTGAAAACACCAATTTGTACAGGTACATGCACCCATGTGTTCATTGCAGCGTTATTCACAATAGCCAAGACTTGGAAGCAACCTAAGTGCCCATCAAGGGACGAATGGATAAAGAAGCTGTGGTATATATACACAATGGAATACTACTCAGCCATAAGAAACGATGAAATCCAGCCATTTGTGACAACATGGATGGACATTGAGGGTATAATGCAAAGTGAAATAAGTCAGAGGTAGAAGGTCAAATACCGCATGATTTCCTTCATTAAGTAGTAGATAATAACAACAATAAACAAACACATCGGGACAGAGATTGGATTGGTGGTTACCAGAGGGGAAGGGGGGAGGGAGGAGGGTGAAAGGGATAATTCGGTACATGTGTGTGGTGATGGGTTGTAATTAGTATTTTGGTGGTGAACATGATGTAATCTATGCAGAAATAGAAGTACAATGATGTACACCTGAAATTTTTACAATGTTATAAACCAATGTTACTGCAATAAACCAATGTTACTGGAAAAAAAAAAAAAAAAAAAAAAAAAAACTCAATAGTTAAAGCAGAAATAGAACCAAAATAGGATACCCTTGTATTACTCTTTCCCCATGATGGCAGTGAGCAACCATGCAGGCCATGGGCCCCTTCACCATGAGCCACCATTTAATGCCTTCTCTTCCATGACCCCATATACTTAGGTCACTCTGCTGTAGTTCTTAAAAACTCAGATAATTTGGAGAGTATCCTGGAATCTATAAAAATATGACAATTCCTGGGGCCGGCCTTGTGGTGCAGCGGTTAACTGTGTGTGCTCCGCTGCAGCACCCCGAGGGTTCACAGGTTCGAATCCCGGGCACGCACTGACACACCGCTTGTCAAGCCATGCTGTGGCCGCATCCCATATAAAGTAGAGGAAGATGGGCACAGATGTTAGCCCAGGGCCAATCTTCCTCAGCAAAAAAAGAGGAAAATTAGCATCAGATGTTAGCTCAGGGCTGATCTACCTCACTCACACACACAAAAAAATATGATGAATCCTTTCCATTACTTCCTTGAGGCACATGTGTTGGTTACTGACACTCCAAGTGACTCTAAGGAGAGCTGACACTTTCTCCTGTGGTACCCATTGTAGTTTATGTTTACCCTGGGAGGAAACACAAATACCCTATTTGATTAGCAGACATTTGGTCCTGTCTAAAACGTCAGTAAAACATTTGGTCCACACCAAAAGGTCCTGGATATTTGGTCCTGTCCAAAACATCCAGAAGACATTTGATCCATGCCAAAAGGTCCTTGCTATTTGGTCCTGTCCAAAACATCCATGAGCATATTTGGTCTGTGCCAAATGGTTTTGGACAGGACCAAATATCAAGAACCTTTTGGCATGGACCAAATGTCTCCATGGATGTTTTGGGCAGGACCCAAGATGACCAGATATCAAGGACCTTTTGGTGTGGACCAAGTGTCTGATGGACCAAATGTCTTATGGATGTTTTGGACAGGACCAAATATCCAGGACATTTTGGCGTGGACCAAATGTCCTTTGAACGTTTTGGGCAAGACCAAATGTCCTGCAAGGCCCTATTTACCTTAAAATCAAGCACCCTGAAGAGACACTTTCCCAGATTCCAAAGATCTTGCAAACGCAAATGGCACTCTGATGTTTTATTGATCAAGATAGGTCTTACTTCAGCATAAGAGTGTTGTTATTCAGGCTCTCATTCTCAGTAGAAATAGATTTGTAACCGAACTTAATGAGTTCGTCTCTTGCTGAGTACAGAGCCGAAAAGGACAACCAAGGCTGAAGTGGGTGAAGATAAGGTTTATTGCTTGCACAAGCAATGAGAACACAGCAGATAGCTCCCAAAGCAGTGTCCCTCCCAAGCCTAGTGCCAGTGGAGACTTCGTACACAAGAGTACAGAGGATATATTACAACTCTGTAACAACTGGGCTTAATCAGGGCACATGGGCAGGCCATTACATAACAAGTTCAAGGTGCCATTACGTAACGAGTTCAGTGTAACATGCCATTACACAACAGGTTCAGTGCAATGCATTACATAACGAGGTCAAGGTACCACTACATAACGAGTTCAGTGCAACAGGCCATTACATAACGAGGTCAATGCCACATGCCATTACATAACGAGTTCAAAGTACATGTCATTACATAACGGGTCCGTGGTAACTTTTGGACACTTGGAGCTGGAGCAGTTTGCAGGGGTCTTGCTGCAACCATGTTAAATTTCACTGTAAGATGGCAACATCTGCAAAAACAGGGACTTCAACTTCTGAAAAACAGCACATTGTCTAGAAAACATTTGACAGACCATGTTAGTTATTATTCAGATTCTCAGTAACCCTTTCCTCACCTGGTTGCCAGTCATAAATTCCCCTGAGATATTTTACTCCTCATTCTTGAGGGATAAGGCATGACGTTCAGTCTTCTGTAACTGCTTCCTGCTGATCAGGGTCGTTGTCAGGGGAGTTACAGGAGTAAAACACTCGTGATGCCAGGCTAAGATAAATTTCAGGGCTGAGTTCTGCAATGGTTGGTACCATCGCAGAAGCATCATTTGTAACTTGAATTGTTCCAACCAAGAACTAACAAATCTAACTAACATATTAAAGATGATGGACCAAAAATTAATAATAACAGAAGAAGTATAAAGGGGCCTATGAACGGCAAGAACCAGGTTGCAGAGGGGATGGCCTTTTTTACGGTGTCCGTTACCTCGGTGGTTATACTATCTTTCTGGTTAAAGGTGTGTAGCTATGTAGCTTGGTCAAATATTTTCTTAATATTCACCTCAACTTCTCCTGAAGTATTTACCCATGTACAGCATGAAGTATTAGTCACTGCGCATATACCTCCTTGTTCAGCCAGTAGGTAATCTAAGGCCATTCTGTTGTCCAGCACCACGTTGGCTAGTGAATCTAAGGATACTCGTATGTTTTGGCTTGCTTTTCCTGTATTACTAGCCAATATTTCAAGAGATTTAGTTGGGTTCCTTACCTTAACTTCATGATATATGAATCCTCTCTAGGGTGCAGCCAGTCCTACTGTTAATCCAGTTCCTGCCAGCATCAATTCAATAGCCCTTTTCTCTCTGGAATGGTGTTGGGTATGGTTGTATATTGTTATACCTGTGGGACCCTTCATTCCCATTGTACATTGTCCCACGTAGTATACATTATCTAAGCATGGATGGACTATTGCAAGCAGTGGGGGAAGGAAGACAGCAGAAGGGGAATGATAGTCAGGGAGCCTATGGTGTGGGGAGCTGCAGAGGAAGACATATCCTGAGGGTGCACAGGCCCATCGGGGCATGGTTCTGTTACACCAGTTGAGTAGTGTAATGCTCCAGCAGGGGCGTTGTCTGTGCAACTGGGCATTGTTGTGCCACTGGTCCCCCATGAGTTAACTTATATTTTATGGGACCTGTGGGTACCCTTCCAGCTACCAAAGGAGACGGATAAGTAAGCTCCCATTATCTAAGGGGCTTTTGCCTTTGTATTCCTGTCCAGAATTTGCACTGGTTTAGAAGTTTTCCCTTGGGCTTTTTATATACCTTTTCAGTTTAGGGCACCAATGAGTTTCATTTGGGCTGCAGCATTAGGTAATATTAAAAGTGATAGGGTATACAGAGGATTGGTTTATGTTGCCCTTTTTTGATAAACATCGGTGACAAGTTTCACTGATTGAAGTGCAGTTCAGACTAGTGTGATTTGTTACTAGGGTAAAAGATTTAAATAATTTAGATTTATACCTGAGGAGCCCAACTCTACTGCAATAGAAGGGAGTCCACTAAAAGTCTTTGGGGGCCCTTCAAATATGCTAATATTGGGCTCTGATTGTGTAGGATAAGCGACAGGCCATCCACTTTTGGTTTGGGGGTGCTTATGGCATATCTAGTATTGGGACAATCCATTACCCTTCACTGTGATTCTAGAAAGGTTTACTCTTGCATTAGTTTCCCAGGGAATTAAGGGGGTCTGTGTTAATGTCCTTTGTGAAGAAAGGTAGATAAGGATACAAGCTATAATATAACCAGTAGATTTAGGCATTACTTATCTCTGGATCCTTGGCACCCTTCCTGAGCAGGAACTTCGAGTTTGATATTGGTTTGCAGGAATGGGAGTTGGTGGGAACGGTGACAGTTTCTGGCTCCTGAGTTTGCTTAACCCAAGTGTGGTGGATCCAGGGGGTCACACTTTGCAATTTAAGAGAAGAGTGAGCGGTTAGTAAGATCAAACAAGGCCCTGTCCAAATGGGCTTAAGGTGGTTCTGGGGGAACCTAGACTTCCAGATTTTCGAGTATGCCCATTCCCCCGACTCACAGGGATGAAGCTTTATTTCTGTAGGAGAAGGAAGATTCAGATTGACCTGTTTATGAAGGTTAGACATTACTTGCCCTAGGTTAATTATGTGCTTTACAGCTGATTTGATCTCTTTATCAGGGTGCATTATTAAACTTGTACCACCCAGAAAGGCCCTTTCATATAACATTTCAAAAGGGCTTAGCTTGAGTTTTCCTTAAGGAGCAGCCCTGAATCAGGTCAAGGCAATGGGCAAAAGCTTCAGCCAGTTGTCCTGTGCCTCTTGGCAGAGTTTGGCCAAAGTGACCTTCAGGGTATGGTTGGTTCTTTCAGTTTTCCCCAAAGATTGAGGTCTCCAGGCCACATGCAGTTTCCATTGTATTCCCAGTGTTTGAGAGACTCTGGCAACTACTCTTGATGTGAAGGCGGGACCATTGTCACTTGGGACTGACCTAGGTGATCCAAACCTCGAGAGAATTTCTTTTATCAGTCCTTTTGTCACTTCCCCTCCCTTTCCTGTTCTGCAAAGAAAGGCTTCAACCCACCCAGTAAAAGTGTCTACAAAAACCAAGAGATACCTAAACCCTCCTGGTGCAGTTGGCATAACCATAAAGTCCACCTGCCAATCTTCCCCTCGCAGGGTTCCCCTGGACTGTACAGCTCTTGCCAGAGGTAGTATTGGTGGCCTGGTGTGTACATTATTTTGTTGGCAGTGTACACATTGCTCTGTTAGCTTGTCTATTATCTCCTTTAAACCTGAGGTTCTCATTATGCCCAGAAGCCAGTAGTACAGGTTTCCTTTCCATGGCGAGTGGAATTGTGAGCAGATTCAATTTTTGCACAGGCTATATTTTTAGGCGACCAGACCTTTCCACTGCTGTCCATCATCTACCCCCCTGAGATTGGAGACATTTGGAAGGCAACCCTCTTAGCTCTCTCTTTTTCTTCTGGGGTGTATTTGGGGGTGAATTCATAGAGGGGTGAAGAGGGAATGAGGCAAGTTGGAAAACCTCCTCTGCTACAGCTGCTTGTTTGGCAGCTGCATCAGCCAAATGATTTCCCTTAATCTCTTCTGATTCTCCCTTCCGATTTCCTTTGCAGTGTACTGTGGCAGCCTCCTTGGGTTCATTGATTGCTGAAAGCAGCCTGAGAATTTCCCTTCCATATTTGATTTCTTTCCTGTCAGCTGACAGAAGCCCGCCTTTCCAAATAGCCCCGTGGGCATGAATAACAGAGAAGACGTATTTGGAATCAGCGTACATAGTTAAAATTTTTTCTTTCCCCAGTTCTAATGCCCTTATCAGGGCAATAAGTTCTGCCTTTTGTGCTGATACTCCTGGGGAGAGCGCCCTTACTTCTGTGGTGGCTTCTGCTCGGCCTTGACCATTAACAGCCAAACTGCTTCCATCCACAAACCATACTTCCTCTGCATTCTGCAAAGGGTCACTCTGGAGGTCTCCCCTGCTTGAATGTATCTAATCCACTAGCTCAGAACAATCATGCACCAGAGGCTCCTATGATACAGGAAGCAAGGTGGCTAGATTTAGGACCTGGCAAGGCTTTAAGAGTAGTTGAGGAGTATCTAGCAGTGTCGCCTGATACTGCAACATTCTGCCACTCATGAGCCAGTGGTGTCCTCTCGTTTCCAGAACACTTGAAACCTGATATAGGGTCCACACAGGTAGGGGCTGTCCCATCATGAGTTTTTCTGCCTCTTGAATTAACAGGCAAGTGGCTGTCATGGCCCACAGACAGGGCGGCCAGCCTGAGGACATAGTATCCAATTGTTTTGAAAAATAGTCCACCACTCTCTTGAGTTAATACTACTAAGGCTACACTCCTTGTTTTTCATGCACCTATAAATCAAAAGGTTTAGTTAAATCAGGTAAACCCAAAGCAGGAGCACTCATCAAGAGCTCTTTTAGTATTTTGGAAGCCTGTTCACATTGCGTGTCCCACCAAAGGGATCGGTTTCTTGCCCCTGCAACTTACCGTATAAGGATTTTGCTATTAATCCAAAATTGGGAATCCAAATGCGGCAGAAACCTGCCATTCCCAGAAACCCTCGTGATTGTTTCCTAGTGGTTGGGGGGACCAGTTGGTAAATGGCTAATTTTCTTCTTGGAGAAGGCTGCATTGGCCTTGTGAAATTATGAACCCAAATGCTTAACAGTTGCCTTAGATATTTGTGCCTTTTCTCCAGAGACTTTATGACCCATTTCAGCTAAAAAGTTCAGAACCACAACCGTGTTCTTATCAGAGTCCTCCTTTGTGGGGCTTGCAATAAGGATGTCATCTACATATTACAATAAAGTCCCACAGCTTAATTTTAAGTCTCTACTAAGGATTTACCCAAAAATGGTTGGGGAATTTTTAAATCCTTGTAGCAACACAGTCCAACAATATTGCTGTTTCTGATGAGTCTTAGGATCCTCCCATTCAAAAGCAAATAATTCCTGAGACTCAGGGTCTAAAGGGATGCAGAAAAAAGCAACCTTTAGGTCCAGTACGGTATAATATTTACTATCTCCAGGCCAGTTTGCTGGGAGGGTAAATGGGTCTGGCACCACCGGGTGAATGTCCCTGACAGCCTCATTTATAGCTCTGAGGTCTTGTACAAACCTGTATTTTCCTGTCCCAGGTTTCTTTTTTTTTTTTTTTTTGTGAGGAAGATCAGCCCTGATCTAGCATCCATGTTAATCCTCCTCTTTTTGCTGAGGAAGACCGGCTATGAGCTAACATCTATTGCCAATCCTCCTCCTTTTTTTCCCCCAAAGCCCCAGCAGATACTTGCATGTCATAGTTGCACATCCTTCTAGTTGCTGTATGTGGGACGCGGCCTCAGCATGGCCGGAGAAGCGGTGCGTCGGTGTGCGCCCAGGATCCGAACCCGGGCTGCCAGTAGCGGAGAGCACACACTTAACCGCTAAGCCATGGGGCCCGTGTCCCAGGTTTCTTAATAGGCAGGATGGGGGTGTTGCAGGGAGATGTGCAAGGCCTTATTACTCCTTGCCTCAAAAGCCTATTTAGTACAGGCAGAATCCCCACTAAAGCCTCAGGTTTTAGAGGGGTCACTCTACTTCAAGTCTGCCTAACCAGCTGGGCGTTAACAGCCCATCCCACCTGCTCTTGTGCCCAAACGTTGGGATCAGCCTTAGTTAAAATATTTTCTGGAATGACCTTAGCCAGTTTGATCCACTCACAAAGGAGTACCACAAATTCCGCTCCTCTGTTCTGAGAAACCTGAGCTTCTATTTTGTCCTGCTGCAGACTTATGGTGGCCTCTAACTTTGCTAACAGATCCCTCCCCAACAAGAGAATTGGACACTGAAACGTATGAAAAAGAGTGTTTTAACACTTTAGAACCTATTTCACATGTCAGAGGCTCTAGGAAATGCTTTGTTTCTCCCTTTCCTGATACCCCTTTATGTTACATTCCCTCTTGGATAGAGTGCCCTTTTTAGTGGTCAGTACAGAGTATGTGGCTCCCATGTTGAGCAGGAACTCTATTTCCTCTCTTGCAATATCTAAAATAACCAGGGCTCCTCAGAGGAGATTTCAAGAGCCGAACGGGGCGCCCCTTGGCCTCCTCAGTCATCCTCTCCGGTTGAGGATAGCTGAAAGGAATTGGACTTGTCTGGCCCCTTCCCTCTCTGGGGATGGTTTGGGCATTCCCTCTTCCAGTGTCCCTCCTGCCTGCAGTAAGCACATTGACTAGGCCCAAGCGCTATCAGCACTTGTTTGGTCCCATATTGGGAACCAGGGGCACTCACCTGTGGCTGTTTCTTTCTTCCTCCTGGGTTACCTGGGTTCGACTGCAACACCACTGCTAACAAGGCTGCTTGCTTTTTCATCTTCTTCTCATCTTTTCCTCTTCTGCCACATCTCAGTTGTTGAAGACCTTAAAGGCAATCTCCACCAACTGGGAGGGATTGATCTCAGGACAAATGGCCAGTAGAGTTTCCTCCAGATAACAGGGGCACTCTGAGATATGAAATAAGTTCCTAGCACCATTTGGCTGCCTTCACCATCAAAGGTCCAGGGGGTATATTTTTGAAGGCATTCCCTCAGTCTTTGCATAAATGCTGATGGATTCTCATCTGGCCTTTGCTGAATTTCCCTGAATGTATTCCAGCTAAGAGGAGGTTTTCCCGCTGCCTGCATCCCCTTCAGGAGCATGTTTCTCTAGTGCTCTAAGGCTGCCTTGTCCCCTGTTCTCTTGGGGTCCTGGTCTGGATCTGTGGGCGGGCACTGACTGTTCAGCCAGTCACCAAGTCTGGTGATCGAGCTGATTGGCATGTTGTTTATCTGCCTCTTTTCAGGCTTCAGCTAAAACTGCTGCCTTTTCTTCTCCAGTGAGGAGAGTTGACAGGAGAGTCTGTACATCAGCCCAAGTGGAGTTACGAGTAGATAGTATAACCCTCGTTAAATTAAGGATCCTCTCCAGGGTCCGCCCACAGACCCTGAGAATATGCCTTCCAGTTGTAAAGGTCTGAGGTGTGAACGCCACATGGACATTTATAAGGTTCCCATCCCCATCAGGGACTTGTTGTAAGGGGAAAATTCCGCTTTTCCCTGGATTGTAACGAGCCCCATGTCTAGTAGTGCTATCAGGCAGGGTGAGGGGGATAGGTTTAGGAGGGGCAGTGAATGAGTGCAGCTCCTTAGGGGCAGACTTCTGATTAGGAGGATAAGGAGGGGGCTGCTCTCTGAGTCTCGCTGGAGCCGGGGTGAGGGGAGCAGATGGCAAAACTTCCCCGTCCCATCTCCTAGCGGGATAGAACAGGTTCTCTTGTCTGGGGAACTTTCTAGTACTAGGAAGGTATTCTCTTTTGGGGCAGAAGGTTTAGTCTTAAGTTTGGTCAATTTGTATTTTTGCAGTAGCCCCTAATTTTGATATAAAGCCATAAAGCATCGTATATAGGGAATTTCTTCCCATTTCCCTTCCTTTTTGCATAAAAAGTCCAATTGTAAGATGGTGTTATATTTCAGCAACCCATTTTTTGGCCACTTTTCCTGATTTGCCAAGTTATATTGGGGCCAAGCTGTATTACAAAAGAACGTCCTTCTCTTTTTAGTCATGGGAGTACAGCCAAATAATTGCCAATGATGAAGGAGGCACCACAGTGGGCATTTCTTTGGTATGTATGCTGTATTGCCCATACTGCTGCTATACATTTGTTTCTAGTTCCTGAGGGGTAGTTAGTAAACACATAAACACAATTCTAACCTAGATGTAATTAAAATACTTTCCTACCACTATCAGAGCCCTCTAGCAATATCACACCCCCACACACATACACACACGCACAGGGGGCTCAAAGATGTACAGCTGAGCCTCCCTTCCCAGAGCTTGGAGCTGCCTATGGAGATCTCTCCCTAGGTTATGGAGGTTTTTCTCAGTCAGGCATCCCCGACCAGCCTCTCCTTCAGCCAGGACAGAGATGTCTCTCAATCTCCCTGACCTATAGCTGCTGCAGCCTTGCCAGTTAGGACAGAGATGTCTTGCAATCTCCCAGACCTATAGCTGCTTTGGCCAGAATAGAAACCAAACCTGGGAATCAGAAATCTGTGCAGTTTATACCCAAAACCATTCTTCACCCAATTCAAAAAGACTTTTCTGGCCAACTTGTGGGTCTAGCACTACTCACCACTCCAGGAGAACTCCCAGACAGAATGGTCTGGTGTGGCTGCTGAGTTTGTCCAAGGTAGTAGTGGTACAGGGCCAATGAGTCAGGCACCAGTAGGAACCTCTCCCTTTACTCACTAAGTCCCCAGTGGCATAGAGGAGTTAGCCCGAGCGAGCTGCTGCTGCCCATTGCTTCCCCTGTTGGAGGTTGAATGACAAGGGTATCAGGCTTCAGAGGAGATGTCCCATCTGGGTCGCCAAAAACTGTAACCAAACTCAGTGGGTTTGTCTCTTGGTGAGTGTGGAGCCGAAAAGCACAACCAAGGTTGAAGTGGGTTAAGAAAAGTTTTATTGCTTGCACAAGCAGTGGAGAACACTGATGATAGCTCCCAAAGCAGTATCCCCCTCGCAAGACTTTATGCACAAGAGTGCAGAAGATGTGTTACAACTTTGTAACAACTGGGTTCAATCAGGACACATGTGCAGGCCATTACATAATGAATTCAATGTAACATGCCATTACATAACAAGGTCAAAGTAACATTACATAATAGTTCTATGTAACATGCCATTACATAATGCATTCAAGGCACCAGTGCGTAACATGTTCAGTGTAACATGCCATTACATAACAAGTTCAAGCTACCATTACGTACAGGTTCAGTGCAACATGCCATTACATAGCAAGGTCAAGGTACCATTACATAACAGATTCAATGCAACAGGCCCTTACATGATGGGTCCATGGTAACTTTTGGACACTTGGAGCTGGAGCAATTTGCAGAGGTCTTGCTGCAACCGTGTAAGTTTCACTGTAAGATGGCAACATCTGCGAAAACAGGGACATCAACTTCTGAAAAACAGCACATTGTCTGGAAAACATTTGACAGACCATGTTAGTTATTATTCAGATTCTCAGTAACCCTTTCCTCACCTCGTTCCTGGTCACAGATTTCCTCTTCAGAATTCTCATTTCATTCAGCATGTAAAAACGTCTTTTCTAGTATTCAGTCACATAGAAGATTTATTTTTTTAACAGGTTTATTGAGGTTTAATTTATATACCATAAAATTCACTCATTTTAAGTGTATATTTCATCGATTTTTAGTATATATACAAAGTTGTACAACTGTCACCACTGTTTAATTTTAGAACATTTCCCTCACCCCAAAAAGAAACCTCATGCGCATTTACAGTCACTCCTCATTCCCAGGCAACCACTAATATACTGTCTCTATAAATTTGCCTTTTCTGGACATTTCATGTAAATGGAATCATACAATATATGTTTCATGTCTAGCTTCTTTCCCTGAGCATAAAGTATTTGAAGTTCATCCATGTTGTTAGAAGAGTTCTTTAGGATTGTTAATTATTAATGAAGAATTTTCTGTACCCAGAGTGCTTAGGTCACCTTCTGTATTCTTTCAAATTGTATCTAATTCAAAATGTAATATATAAACTAATTCTCTTTTAATAAATACATTAGGAAAAAATGTGAGATGTAAAGCATGATTTCTCAGTTTGAAGAAATATATATTTTACATTTCTGTCTACAGGATTTTACAGTTCTTTAATTTTTCTATTGCTAAATTTTAACTTTTGCTTATACATTCTAATTGAACATCTACTAGCTTATCTGACTGTAAATAAAATTGGAGACCTATTGCTAAATTTTAACTTTTGCTTATACATTCTAAGTGAACATCTACTAGCTTATCTGACTGTAAATAAAATTTGAGACCTAGGTATTATTTCTATTTCAAAATATAAAAGCCCAAAGCAAGTATATTCAGGGTGATGTGATACGAAAATATGTGTAAACCTAGCTCACCTAATCAGTCAGCGAAGCAGAGAGTGAACATTAAAGCATGGAGAACTGCAGAATTTCCTGAGCCATCTTCTGAGCAATAACCTTCCTGCTACCAGACTCTAGCGGTAATTCTGCTCACAACCCCTGCCTCCTGCCCCCCCCCAAAATGAGTAAACTAAAATCTACTATCTGCATCTTTGATGTCAGAGCTTGATATTTCTTGTGTAAGCCTATGTCTCTAATAGAACATGGTAAAGAAGAGAAGTCCGGAGGAAGGTGATAGGAATAATAATGGTACTAATATTTGTTAAATTCTTACTGCATAGCACAAGATGCTATATTTGACTTGCAGTAGCTAATCCAACTCAGTGGATACTATTCCTATTTTGAGGTAAAGGAAATATGGTTTAGAGAGAATCTATACCACTTAGCTAGTAAGTGGCAGGGCCGGGACTCAAACTCAGTTCTGTCTGACTCCAAAGCTCATGTTCTTTATCTATAATAGGATTCCCCAAGTGAGTCCCAATTTATGCAGCATACTTCTGGGAGCTTTTTTTATCTTTTTGCTTAGAGGTACTGAGTTGGCATTTCTCCTGTTTCCCCTCATTTCTCCAGTCATTTTCATCCATATATCCAGCAAGGATACTTCATTAAGCTTTGGCTTGGAGGGGCAAAGTCAGGAAATGCTGATTAATTGGATGTTATGGTTAATAAATAATTGTTATATATCATTATTTAGAAATCTTTAATTTCCACATATTTCCAATAGAAAACATACTGAGTACTCAGAAGTCACACCAGATGGACTTTTGTATTTCTCTGATGATTTTGAAGTTGCTTGAGTAACTAACTGGCTTTCCCTCTTGGTCATAAATAGACCCTACTTGTCCTGCTATAGAGATGACAGCTTGCAGATAATTCTAACTGTGGCATCCAAATGAACCCATGTTCGTGAGATTAAGATTGCTGCTAGAAAAAAATGTTATAGTAATATAAAAAATAGTTATTTCATCAGTTCTTTTTTTTTCCCCTTAGTAAATGACAAGAGAAGTTCCTAAAAATCTACAAAATAAGAAAAGAATTTTGTTTTTCTTAGACTTCATGACCTGGATACATTGTATTTCCTGCAACAGATCTCCAAGGATTACATTTTTGGCAAAAAAAAAAGAGAGTGATGGAGGGTCTTTTTTCATCTTTTTTCTGCTGTAAAATCAAATACTAATCTTAAAAATCAGTTAGTCAGCAGAAAAATGTTTGATAGTGAAGACAGGCATCAGCACTGGGCTGAATCCAAATTTGGCCTTGGGAAAGATATGCATGTGTTTATTGTAACAGTTGCCTCCAGCACAGCAGAATTTTAGAACGGCCAGAAAAATCGTGTCTTGCTTTTATTTCCTCCCTTCATTTTCTTCTTGTGCTTTAGGACTACTTAGCATTCCTTCCTCCTTCTCCCTCTCAGTGCAGCCTCTTCTTGCTCCTCTCACTTTTTCTTTCCAGTTTTAGATGGCTGCTCTTTTCTCCTAGTCTTCTTGGAAAACCTCTGCTTCTGAGAAACTGTGAATCATTATAATTAGTTTAGAATTACTGTTCTTTATTAATATTGGTTTATAGTCACTGTTTAAACTAGTGAGATAAGGCAACAATGGAGTAATTGACTCAGAAGCTTTAGAACGGATATTCATTATTGTGTTTTTCAGTGAAGAATTAACAAGTATTTGTGGAGTGTTTTTCTGAACTTTTCAACTTCTTTCATATTATGATTAAAAGTTTGGGACCCTTTTCTTCATTCTTCAGATAATAAGGCAGTCTACTCAGATTCTGGATTTTTCTCTATTCCAAAGAAATTTAGTACAATTCAGTTCAATAGACATTGAACTACTACCGTGTCCCAAGTGTTAGGAATACAAAGTGAACAAGTCAAGGTCTTTGCCCTTGGGGAGCACACAGATTTAGAGAAAAGATAGATTAGTAAAACAGAATACAACTTAAATGTTCTAAAACAGATACAATGTAAGTACTATAAGTATATTAATTCCTCGTACAACAAGGAATACTACGAAGAAATTGTGGCTTTTGTGCCTTGGAAGATAAATAGGTATTTGTCTTATAAGTGGGGATGAGATGAGGAATGTGTCGTCAGGGAAGACATAAATATTACAGGCAGAGAAAACACCATGAATCACTTACTGGGAATTGTGACTGGAGATGGAGGCAGTAAGAAAAGGTAGTCTGTGGCTAGACTATGAAGAGCCCCGTGTGCCATGTTAAGGAATTTGAATAATGTTGAATAAGTAATAAAGATTTTTTACTTCGACACTCATAATTTTTTTAAAAAGGTTTAAATAAACTAATAGCAAAAACAAGATTTGAAGAAACATGGTTACTCATAAATGTAAAGTTGCTTTAACCACCTTGGTAGAAAATTTTATTTCAACAAAGTCTCTGAGTACGTCCTTTGTGTAAAACTCTGTACTTGGTGTTTTATGAGTTGTAGTGATGCATAAGACATGGTTTCTGCTATTCATTAGTTATCTAGTAGGGTAGACAGGCATGAAAATCACTGGTAGTAAGCAAAATAGGAGGAAACAAAGTCAACTGTTGTACTGAGCAGGAATGTGTCAACGATTGAGGAGACTAACCTGTTCTTTTTTTTTTTTTTTTTTTTAAGTCTCCCTTACATGGTGACACTGTGATTTGTGGGAATTCTGTTTCTCCTTTTTATCTCTAGGTTCATGTGTGAGTTGTGTCCTCTGCCTTGCACTGGTGCCTTCTCCATCAGGCTTTCTGGTCAACTTTCCATGCTTTCCTGGGCTTATTCCTCGTTCTCTCCTCTTTTCCTTCTTTTCAGAACCCTCTTTCTATTATTGCTTCTGCTTCAGCCAGTCTTATAGCATCCTTCAAGATTAGTATACATGAAAGCTGCACAAATCAAGACACTTTTATTAATGTTATAGAGAAAGTGGTTATCACAAAAGATAATTTGTTACCAATAATTAACATTCAACCTCAAGATTTATTAGCAATTTCCAATCAAAACTGTTAATCCCAATCATTCTCGGAGAAATATCCACCTTGGAGGAAGGACCTGCCTTTTCTTCTAGATTGTTGTATAACAGAGCAGAGTTTGAAGTACAAATTACCATTCAACATGGGGGTCAAACCAGATCCTTGGGAACAGGAAGATGGTCTGACTTGTCTCTATTCTTAGTTTTTAATATTTATTTTCCTGTTCTGGAATTTGGTGCCTTAAGGGGGAATAAGTGTCTACTATACTAAGAGATTGGGAGAACATGGTGTGAGTACAATTATTGTAAAGGGTATTTAGTATACTAAGAAAAGATCAGAATCTTGGGTATATATCCTCAGCTAAATTCCACTTATGAAATTTTTCATAAGTGATTTGGGGCAACAGCCTAACTTTAAAAGGAGAGTTATAAATGAGAATTTAAAATATGTACATGGGGGCCGGCCCCATGGCTTGGCGGTTAAGTGCATGCGCTCTGCTACTGGCAGCCCGGGTTCGGATCCTGGGCGTGCATTGACACCGCCTCTCTAGCCATGCTGAGGCCGCATCTCACATACAGCAACTAGAAGGATGTGCAACTATGACATACAACTATCTACTGGGGCTTTGGGGAAAAAAAAGGAGGAGGATTGGCAATAGATGTTAGCTCATAGCCGGTCTTCCTCAGCAAAAAGAGGAGGATTAGCATGGATGTTAGCTCAGGGCTGATCTTCCTCACCAAAAAAAAAAAAAATTTTTTTTAAATTAAAATATGTACATGAAATGGATTGGGCACCATTTTTAAAAATATTCTTGGAAAGATTCTACATAATGATGGTGTGTAAGTACTTTCTTTTACCCAACTTAGTTTCCTCGCTAATGCTGGTTGATTTATTTGTTTAATTTGGTTCATACCAAACTGAAAGTTACCTATAACCTGTTATGTGTGATCTGGACCTAACTACTATTGTCTGTGTATTTTCCCAATGTCACTAGAGCCCAGTTAAACTGAATGAGACCAGTAAGACCTCATCTATAAACTGTCGTGTGACTATTACAATCATTAATGCATTAATGTTAATTTTAATATAACTATTATATCTATTGGCTATAGAAAGAAAATAAATGAAATAATAATAATAATCATAATTACTTTTATCATACTTCTGACATACCAGGAACTATGCTAAATGCTTTATATGCATGGGATAATAATAACTATTAATTATTCCATTTTTTAGGTGTAATCATGCCATTTTTTAAATTCTTTAAAACATGGTCTACTTCTTATCTAAAATTTGGGCTTATCTGAAACTCAGATATCTAGGTTTTAGAAAACAAGGTGCAAGGGTGCAAGCTCATGAAATAATTTTTTCCCTCATGGATTTTCTAATACTTGATAATTTTGATTTGTATATAGAATTTACTATGAAAATTTTAAAATTTACCCACAGAGATATTATCAGAGTCAAAAAAGTAAGCCATATTCAAAGTCATTTTAACTTGTTAAACCTCGGAAAGATTTTTTTACTATTTTAACAATATATGAATATTATATGTAATATATATGATATAATATGTAATAACATCTTATATTACTAACATGTGTTGGGCTGTCCTTTGTGGGGAATGATGGAATGATGGATGATGCCCAGCCACCATAAATACCACAGACCCTGAGCTGATTTCAGGAGAAGAATTGCATTACCTCTGAGCCATCCGTTGTTTTATACAGATTCCCCTCAGGATTAGTTCAGGTTATGAAATGAAATTTTCCTTGTGGAAACTGGTGACTGCTCTTAGTGAGATCAAATCTTCACCTACTTCTCTAGAACTAATTTGCCTTGACCAGCCCAGACTGTGTGATTTATAATTCAGATAACATTGATTTATATTTAAGATACATTTTATGGGAAAATTTTAACTATACTTACTTTAAAATAGAGATCAATTAAACTTTTGTCTATTATCTTCTTTAAATAGCTAATGAGTGTAATAGTCTCATGGAAAGAGGAGGCCCTGTGCCTCCTCCAGGGAACCTACTAAACAGCTTACGCACTGCCCCCGTATCAACTGCAGACCTCCTGAGGAAACACTGCCTGGAAGAAGAAAAGAACCAGCATCTCAGGAAGACCCACAAGTTACAGAGGAGAGATCCTACTTTCTTTCCCTCTGTTTGCATACACTGACTATTTTCAAAAGCTTGAGATTGTTGGGTTTGACATTTGGCTGATTACCTCCCCCTTCCCTTCTGGTCCTGGGGTAGTGGGAGGTGGCGATAAACACAGCATGGTTGTTTACCAGAAAACATTTAATGAATCACAGCTATGTGAGTGTAACCCCTTTTTCAAAGGAAGCGGGTGGCAAGAGTTTTCCTTGTAACATTTTTATGCAGTTGGCTCTGGTCATGATATATACTTAGAGAAGAACCAGCTACCCATCTTTCCCACTGAGCACACTGCCATTTGTAATTCATTTTCAGTAGATCACTGCAACAATCATTTGTTGAGTACCTACTATGTATAAGATGCTGCAAGGATGTTGATGACAATAGTGATAGTTAAAGTATATTAAGCATTTCCTATGTGCCACACATTGTGGCTAAGCACTTTATATGCGTTAGATCATAACCTTGGCAGCAACTCCATGATCTAGGTGTTATTGTCTCCATTTCACATTTGAGGAAACTGAGTGTAGATCAATTTAAATAATTTGCCAAGGTCACACAACTAGTAAATAGGGAAAGGTGGCATTCAAACCTAGGGACTTCCACTCTGGCAATAGAGCATGCTAGATATTCTGAAACACCCCTCCCCCGCAAACATCACCACCACCAGCAATAAAACACTAAAAATGTAGGATAAAATACAAATATCTTCTTAAATGCATAACTAAACACAAGAAAGTCAGGGAAATCTTCAAGGGTGAAAAATGAAAAGGAAGCAGGAATCTAAGGTTGTATGCTGCTGCTGGTGCTAAAGTTGCAGCTGAATGGAAAGCATCTAGCATTACCTGGAATCTAGAACCTTCGGTATTGGGTAGGGAGACTGAAATTTGTAAACGTACTCTACACTTATAAATTAAAGAAACAATTTCTAAGCCACTGTAATCTCTTGCCTGGATTATTACCCTCTTATTGGTTTCTCTGCTTTTACCTTTGTCCCTTATATTCTGTTGTCGACACAGCTGCCAGACTTGCCCTTTTAAAATATAATTCAAATCATGTTGTTCTTCTGCTCAAAACCCTCTAATTGCTTCTCATCCTACTCAGAGGCACTTTCCTAAATTAACTCTATGATTTTGTCCCTCAGTTCCCTCATGTCTTTGCTTACATGTCACTTTCTTGGTGAGGTCTATCCTGATAACTCTATTTAAAATTTTACCCATCCCTCTCCAGCACCCTCACTCCCTCTTCCCTGCTCTTTTGTGTGTATGTGTGCATCACATGTATTTATCATATTTATTTTCCGTGTCTTGCCACTAGAATGGAGGCTCCAGGAAAGCAGGAAGTTCCATTTGTTCACCGATATATCCCCATCCCCTGGTACATAATCGGTCCTTAATAATGAATGAAGGAAATTAATGAAATGAGAAAACAAAAATGCAGTACAGATGATCAACAAAGCCCAAAGTTGTTATTTGAAAAGAGTAATAACTAGAATTCATACTCCAGTTTTGTGTAACTCCAGAATCCATCCCTTTAACCACTTTACAGTACACAGCTTCCAAAATACAGCTTCCTTCCAGCTTCACAAAATTTAACCTCTAGTGAGTGGACACTGGAGTCAGATTGACTGGGACTTAATAGCTCTGTGACCTTGGGCATGTTATTTTACTTCTCTGTGCCACAGTGTCATTAACTATAAATAAGGGTGATGATATCTACCTTATAGGGTTATTATAAGCATTAAATGCGATAGCACATGTAAAGTGCTTACTGCCCAGCACATAATAAGCCTTCAATAAATGTTAATGATTACTGCTGATTTTTTTGTTGTTATTACAGCTTTTCCTCCTCTTCTTCCTCTTGTCAAGTTTAGCTCAGTTCTCCCAGGAAGTGTTATGAATGTAGTAAAAGCCAATCTGAAGTCCTATATGTGGACATATTGGTTATCTAACACAAGAATCAACACTCAAACCAACTGTCCAGTTAATTCTTGTTTCTGTGCTGAGTTTTGATGGCAATAACAAATCGGTAATGTGGGGAAGGGGAGAGTTGTATAAGAATGGAGGACATGGTTTGTATATTGCTCTTGAGTCAGGAGAACTTTGGAAGATAACCCTCCAAGGGCTCCATGAGAACCATCCTCCCCGCCATACACACATACACCCTGCTCTACTTATCAGGCTGTACACTCCCTACTAAAAGGTCATATGCTGATTACTCAAACTGAAAACAAACAAAACATCTGACTAATTCCCCAATGGTATCGCAAATATATGTTTTGAAGCAGACTGTCACTAAACATTTGACATTTTGGGGTAGAAGGAATTAAAAAGTTCTATTCAGGCCTGCTATCTATTCTTCTTATCCTCTTTAACAAGCTTGCAAACTCAGATGCTTAAAAAAGCCAGACAACCAATGTAAATGATTGAAGTGGACATTGTACAGAACTGGAGAATGCTTGTTCCATGTTAATGGAACATCTTCTCTTTAATTCCAGTAATGTGGGCACAGTGCCAAGTCTTGCACTTTTCGAAAGATAGAAATCTGCTTTTTAAAAATTCCCTAATTATTAATAATAAAGTTCAAAACAATACTGCACACTGCCAGTTTGTAGCCTCTGCTATAGAACTTCTATGTGGAGCTGTGTAGAAAACACTGAAAATTGCAGAATTTTAATTTGAAAGATAGGTCTGGCTAAAGATATACATTTGAAAGTCTTCTAAAGAGAGATTACCAAGCCCTATTGGGAGGAGAAAGAAGAGAAAATAATAAAGGTCAGAAACTTGGAAAAAAAATCTATGGAATGAGAAAAGAAAGAAAAGACAAAGAATGAGACAAAACAAGAGAATCATATGTAGGAGATCAAGAGAAATTGCAAAATTCCTACTTTGGAATAGAAGTTACAAGAAAGTCGATAATTTGAGCAGTCTTTTAGTAGGTTATGTAGTGCCATCAAAAATCAACTAATAATTTATTTTGCAGGAAAACAATGAGAAAAGAAATATAATTATAAGTTGAAGCTAGATTCTACTTTTTTCTACAATAGCAGGGAATTTGATGTATTCTATTGGCCCCTCCAAGTACATTTTCTTTTTTAGAGGGGGCAGGGCTGCAGAGGTCATCCTCTGTGAGTCTGATTCTGATTCTGCCTTGGCCTTGGTTTACCTGGTGTCATGGATCCTGTTGCAGGATTCTAGGACAATCAAATAATGGCTGATGTATGGATTTAAAAATAAAATTTTTATCACAGAATAACTTAATCAAAACATGAAAATTTCTTTGAATATTTTCATCTTCTAGAGAAAATGGACTTCTCCCAAAGTATATCTCTTTTTACTTTGCTATTACCATGTAAAGAATACAGTATAAAATGTTTGTGTCTCTCAGATTGAGAAAGGAACTAGCCAGCCTTAATGTCCACTGTGGTTTTACTTCGAACCAGTAAGATCTCTGCTATTTCTACCCACTGTCCCACCTTTTTAACTTGGGGTGGCAGGGGGGTGGGGATGATTGTGAATTATACAGGCCTAGACTAGACAGGGTTTTGTTCATGGGCAACACGAGGGTTGGAAGAAAATATTAGACTATAGATTTTAAATTATTTAAAGAATATTTCAAAATATTTAAATAATGCAATTAAAAGTACATGAGCCACTTGGAAGTGTTGACATCATGTGTAGTAATGGGAAGTAATTACACTATTTGAATATCTAGGTCCCAGAAGCTTTGGTTTATATATATACTGCTTAGGGTGTTTCCAGGAAATGTTTGGAATGTGTTTACGTGATTGAATACATAACTTATTTTGTTAGGTTTTCTTTAAATATTACCAAGAGTAATTGGAGAAGAGTGGCTAATTCTTGATTTACCTCAGAAGACACGTAGGAGAGTCTTAAGTGAGAAGTCAGAACCTGGGCACAGAATGCAGTGCCACCCATAGGGCTTGAGCAGATAGGGACCCTCCTGGGCCAGGGTTTTTGTGAGCACAAATGTTTTGTGTACCCACATTTCTATGACAAATGCTTGTCCTCATTTCAGTTGTGCTCCAGGAAAAGTGAAACCTGCCGCCTTGGGATAAGGAGCAAGTGTGCCACCAAAACTAGTAGAAAAATGAAGAGTTAAGAGTCAGCTTCCTACTGAGAAGAGCAGTGGGAAAGCTAATGCAATATGGCAGAAATTCCTGATCCTAACCCCCTTCCCTTCTGTTTCTTTTACATACATTGAACTTACAAATAAGATTTCATTTGAAGAAAAGCTAAAACTACATTTAAAAAAAAAAAGATTTGAAACCCACTCCCATCTTCAAATGGTCCAGAGTATGTCACCAGAAAGTTTATTGAATTGGATTGATTATTTGACGTTCAGTACAGGAGCCCAAGTCCCCTGATTCCAGATCACTCATCGCTCTATATGAGCTCTAATCCTTGGGCCTGGATCCATGATTCTCAACCCTGCTCCATGTTAGAATCACCTGGAGTGATTTTAAAGGCAACAGATGCAAAGCTCCCATCAAAGGCCAGTTGAAATCAAAATCTCTGGGGCTGAGGCCTGGACATCAATGTCTTAAAAGTTCCATAGTCGGACTCAAAAATCTTTAAGGGTCTCAAAACCTTGAGCAACTTCTGTGAAAATGCTGATAATGTCTAATATAGCTTAATAACATACTTGACCAGTAGACAGTGGTTGTAAAGACAGTACTATCCATGCTAGGAGGAAAAAACCTGAGATTTTAGGGTCCAAAAAATAAATTCATGCCCTTTTTTCAGATCTGTAAGTTTAAAATTCTAAAAGGTTGATGAAAAATGAAGGATACCTATATTAATTCATTGCACCTATTCAAATCAAAAAATATTTATTCAGCTCTTTCTTTGTCTTGAGAACCCTTTGGTAGGCTAAATGAGGAATCTCAACATAGAAGATCTAGCTTCTGCCTTTGAGGAGCTTGTGATTTATTATAATTGAGTTGGGGAAAAAGAATTTATAAAATGCAATAATAATAATACCTAGCATTGACTGAACATTTCCTGCGTACCAGACACTGTAGTAAGCACCTTACGTGTAACATGCCGTTTGATCCTCAAAATCATAACCCTGAGAGATTATGAAATTAAAAACCCTACTTTTATCTTTAACAGATGAATAAGATAAATCACAGAAAAATTACCCAGAATTATTTAAACTCAGGTAGTTTGAATCCAGAATTCATTCTTCTAACCATTAGTCAACCTATAAAATAGTGAGAGATAATGGAATGGTTGTTTTTAAGCCACTAACTTTTGAGCTGTTATTTTTATGCAGCAATAGATAGCAGAAATACTAGTACCTAGTAAGTTCTAGGTAAGTGTTAGCTAATATCATTATTATCCTTATATAGACCTTTATGCCAAGTTCTGACATCCAGATATGATCAATAAGGAACTGTTATAGGTGCTTGGGTGAGGGGACCAACATAAATGAAACAATATTTTATTAACTTTGCCGTGGAATATGGTTGAAAAGAAATATCAATTAGTGCAAGAGAAGACATTTTCAAGAACTGTATTAGAAGTTTCACAAAAATAGAACACCATATGTGGAAGTGCTAATCAGTGGCCCCATCATGCTAAATTACTTCGCATATTACAAATATCTGCTGAAGTATGCAATTGTATACCTTCTGTGATTCAGGATATTGTGTCACCATTAATAATTCTTGTTCTTCTTTGTGGTTACAATCAAAATTTTACTGGCTTCATCCCAATATCTGTGAATTTTTTAGGAAATTTTCTATAATATAACAATGAAAGTACTAATTCATAATTCTCAGAGGTTAACAAATAATGAAGAGGTTTCTTTTTGCTCAAGCAAGCCCTAGAATGCCTTTTCTGAAATGTTCTCTGGTTGTCATTTGCATTTTTGCTGTCTCTCAAGTTAAGGAGACATTTGTATTGGACCAGAATTTTTGTCTGTTTACTAAGTAATTGATTTCCCAATTGCATGTCTGATGATTTGACTCATTATGTTATAAAGATCTGTGGTTTACAAGGAAAGCTATGGAAAACCCAGACATTTTGCTTTCTTGTTTTCCTTACAAAACAAATTCATTTGTTTAATTTTGGGGTCAGGGGCAGTTCCAGAGACTATACTTAGCCAAAGCTAAAATCTGTTATCTTTTCCATCCAAGAAAGTTAGCTGAAACTGACATGACTTCTGAGAAGTACATTGCAAGTGACATCTGGGCATGCCCCATGCCAAAGTGTTATCATGAAAAATTGGCCCACCAGGAGTGGAATTTGAATTCTCTAGAAGGATTGAGTAAAGAAAATTCTCTGGACTATATCATATTTTTTGGAATTAATAAACTTTACATTTTTACAGCATAACTTTCTCTATAGTGGGATGCTGTGTCACAATTGACAGTTATTTTTGTTCTTCCTAACACAACTATAGGCTGTTTTAATGGTTTCATCCCAATGTTTTAAAACTTTGTACGTGACAGTACATTTTAGAATTACCATCCCAGCCCCCAGCAGAGTACTAAACACATCTGTGGTGCTCTGAAAAATGTTTGTGGTTATAGTATAATTTACCCTTAGGTGCCAGTGCTGTGCAGAGAGCTTTCTGTCCAAATGTAAATCTTATTTTATTTAATCATTGCTTCAATTCATTTATATCCTTTATCTGTCATCCTGTTTTTCTTCATTGTCTTGAAAAAATAAGATCCAAAAATGCTTTAGGTATGCTTACCATGGGTAAGAGACGAAAGAGCATTAGTATCTTTATGTTTATGATTGACATGTGTGTAGTCTTAAAACACTGTTGACCCCAGATCTTTCTGTTTTCCATGGTGAGCACTTACCAAAGGCAGTAAAAGGATTAAGGCACGCATCTCACAGAATGGATGTAAATAAATTATAAATATTTCATATTCCTTCTCCTACTTAAATTTGAAAATCATGCTTCCTGTCATCTAAATCATTGATAAAATGTTGAAAAGGGCAGAACTTAATAGCGGGCCACTTGACACTTCCTTTTAGGATAGTGTCAATCTACTTAGTCATTAGATGTGGAAAATATGACAGGAAAGGTAATTTGGAATCAAATCACAGAATGCCTAGAACGTCACGTTAAGGAGTTTAGACTAATATTATTCTCTAGTCGCTAAGAAGCATGCAATAGCATACTCCGGAACAGGGCAGTGACGTGAATGTGTTTCAGAAACTTAGAGCAGTGTGGAAGATGTTGGGGAGGATGGGGAGGTTGGAGGAACAGAGGCCATTTAGTAGGCTAGAATAACAGACAAGTGTTAATTAGAGTACTTAGGGAGAGATCCACATGGAAAGTTATCTGTAGCATAGTTTGCTTTTAGCAAGGATTACAAACCAAGTGCCTACAGAGGCCAAACAGATAATGCAAATGAGTTAAGCAAGCCAAAGGAAGAGCACATCTAATGAGGGCCACCACTGCTCAGCTCCAGCAGTTGTCACCATGCAGGAATACAGGAACATTGTTACCACATCGTTCAGTTTTTCAAGAGAAGCTAGAAATTTAGCTTGTGTGTGTGTGTGTGTGTGTGTGTGTGTGAGGAAGATCACCCCTGAGCTAACATCCATACCAATCCTCCTCTTTTTTTTGCTGAGGAAGACTGGCCCTGGGCTAACATCTGTGCCCATCTTCCTCCACTTTACATGGGACGCCACCACAGCATGGCCTGACAAGCGGTGCATCAGTGCGCACCCGGGATCCGAACCCAGGCCTCCAGCAGCGGAGCATGCGCACTTAACCGCTGCGCCACTGGGCTGACCCTAGAAATTTAGCTTTTATGTAGAATCTCTTTGTTTTTAAATGTTGGCTTAATTTTTTAAAAACCCTAGACAGCCAAAACAAAACACATCTGCGGCCAGATGCAGCTAACAGGATGCCAGCTTTACAACCTGTAGCTTTTAGCTTCTTCTGGTTGTGTGGTGTAGTAGAGAAAAGGCCTAAGGATAGGAATTAGAAGACTTTTGGTGAGGTACACCCCAATAACATAATTGAGAAAAGAATGTAAAATGCAAAACTCATGACACTCTTTGCGGGTAGCAAAAGCAAAGATTTTATTAACGACTTGTTCCTAAAGAGCACTTTATAAATAGGTTACTCTTCTAGTTTAATTTTGCTTAGGTAGCACTGTTTCCTTCTTATTAGTCAGCATTGTTAGCATTTTTGAGAAATCATAGATTTGATGGAGACTTGTGGAGGAGCTGCTGAATTACAGAAGTTATTACAGCAGAAGATAAATTATGTGATGCTATAAATACTTGACTCGGTGACGCAGCAAATTCCCTTTATGTCCAAAGGGAAACATTTTGTACCTAACTCATGAGGTCTGTGTTTAATTTCTGCAACTTTGCAGTTGTCCCTGTTAGTCACTGATAGATTTTTACCTGATGTGAAAGGCATCAAGATAAAGAGAGACCACTTTCAGAGGGAGATTTAAGTACTAGGGAAATGAAAGCAGAGAGAACCCTCAGTCATAATAGTGCTTTAGTATTGATGTCAGGGGATTACCAGGAAAAACTCAGAGAACCATCTGGAATGACTGTGAGAAATTAGAGAATGTCACTATACTCTTGGGTGACATTTCCAGATAATAAAATTAGAATAAAAAATGTAGTGTTAGAAGCAAATCCCTGGAAAATATGTAATTAACCTGTTTAGAATTCAATAAGCAAAATTTTGTATATCTCCAATACCTATGTTTAAGATACTTTAACCAGACATTTGAGTTGATGCCAAGATGTGCCATGTTTCTGCCCTCAAAATCTATTAGAAGAGACCCTTTTCTGTACACAAAATTTTTAAACTATTTATGTTTAATTAATTAATAGAAATGCTTAGTTCTTAAAGCCTAATAAATTGTTGGCCTTTTGATAAATATTTATCATCTCTTAATAAACATGCAAAAATAAGAACAATATAGGAACTGATTTCATACAATAAATTTTCTTATAAAACAATAGAGTATTACTTATTTTAAAAAACCTTCTGTACCTTGATCATTTTTGTTGTAATACAATTACCAATACTCTCTATTGCTATTACATTTTACCACATTCCAACTAAAATCTGTCAAAACCTGTTCTATCTTGTGTAATTCTGAGAGAGGTTCTAACATGTAATTTCAGCACATTCTTGAACAAAAATAGTCCTAAATGTAAAAATAGAATGAAATAATTGTTAGAGAAGTATAAACAAAGTTCTGTGTAAGATAGTGTCTTAGTCTGCTCAGGCTGCCATAACAAAATACCAGAGACTGGGCGGCTTCCACAACAAACATTTATTTTCTCATGGTTCTGGAGGCTAGAAATCCAAGATCAAGGTTCTGACCAGTTCAGTTTCTGGTTAAAGACTGTCTTTCTGGCTTGCAGTAGCTTTCTTACTATGTCCTCACGTGGCCTTTCTTCAGTGCATATATGCAGTGGGGTGGTGGTGAGAAGAGAGGAAGAGAGAGAGATACCAGATACTCTCTGGTGTCTCTTCTTATAAGGACACTAATCCTATTAGATCAGGGCAGCACCCTTATGACCTCATTTAACCTTAATTACTTCCTTCAAATACAACCACACAGGAGGTTAGGGCTTCAACATATGAATTTTAGGGGGACACAAACGGTCAGTCCATAACGGATATGAAATAGAGAGGGAGCAACTAGGGAAGGCAGTTTGAAAGAGGTAGCATTTGAATAGGCTCTTGCAGAATGGGTAGGATTTTAACCATTAGAGATTGGAAGGAGAGATTCCAAGTGGAAGAAATAGCTTAACCAATGTCATGATGGTGGGAAAGCAAAGAGTATGTTTAGCATACAGAGCATTTAGCACTTGCGCCTGCAGGATGACATCTACGTACCCAGGAAGTTGAGAAAGAGAGGATGTGGCCGGATTATTTAGTATCTTAGAAAACATCATTTTCTGGTTTTATCACTGCTCTAATTAGCTGTGTGACCTTGGTTATGTCCCTTTACTTCTCTGTGTCTCAGCATCCCCATGTGTCACTGAAAAAATTAAGCTCTTTCTGAGGTTTCTTTTAATTTAATGAGTCTATACTTCAAAACAAGTAAGTGATTTAAGTTTAACGACTGTTACGTGCTTGTGTGTACCCATATACTTTCACATTTGTGCTCTCACACCAGCAGATGTGCATACTTTTGCAAGTGTTTGATGATACACAGAAAAACCTGCTGCCACTTACGTACATTGAATTTGAACTCCTTCCACTTTGCTATGAATTGAGAACCTTTTTCTGCTTCTTCTAAGGACCCAAACGGGACCTCCCAGGGAGAGTTGACCAGGCAAATTGGGGAAATATATGGTTTCCCCAGCCTTGTTCCATACCCTTTTCCAACTTCATTGGCCCTCTTATTTTCCCCTGCTTCAGACTTCCAATTCGTTTATGACTGCTTTTTCTACCGTGTTAAGGAAACTTAATCTCAAAGGTTTCTTTCATACTCGGTTATGGGGCCAACTGGGTAAAGGTATCCCCAAACCTGCAGGGATATTTGCTTTTAAGTAGGAACCAGGCCTTAAACTATAAGAATGAAACATGAATAGTAAAAATCTAGACATTAATAAATGGACATAGAGGCTGGGGATTGGGGATAGGGAGATGGATTTTGTGGTGTTCCTAAAAGCCTTAGAAGTATGCTGGCCCAGTGGCATAGTGGTTAAGTTTGTGCACTTCGCTTTGGCAGCCCGGGGTTGATTCGTGGGTTCGGATCCCAGGCACAGACCTACACACTGCTCATCAAGCCATGCTGTGGCGGCATCCCACATAACAAAATAGAGGAAGATTGGCACAGATGTTAGCTCAGCAACAATCTTCCTCAAGCAAAAAGAGGGAGATTGGCAATGGATGTTAGTTCACGGCCAGTCTTCCTCACCAAAAAAAAAATAATTAAAAAATAAATAAATAAATAAAAAAGAAGTAAGACATGAACCCTTGGAGCTTGAAAACCATCTTCAGTCCTAGAACAATTTAATATAGCTTTACAGCTATTTATTCTCAGCCCTGGTCCTGTCTTGGTTATTTTTTAGCCGGAAATTACTGCTATTTATTTATTTTCTAGAATTCTAAATATAGGTGTGGGCTTACCCATACAAACACTTGGATAACTTTGACCCAATCTATATGATTCAATAGATAATTCTTCTTCCTGAAAAATGGCTACTAGGCCAACAGCTTGTTCCTCATTCTACAGTCTCAGTTTTAATGAATCTTTCCAAAATAAATAAGCAGTAGAACTAAAGTTGAAGAGCTGTTTTCCTCAGAAACAGGGGCATATTTCTTTTTAAGAAATACATTTTCTTCCCCCATTATATATAGTCAGCTTATAATACTAGGTTTTTCTTCTCAAAAATAGGTTGGTCTACTTCTGTCAGATATACATCCAAATCAAGAAGGTGTTATCTTCATAATGAACTTAAGCTAGGAGCTTAATGACTCATCTGAGAATTTTCTATCAGTCAGAAACTTTTCAAGATCCAACCCCAGTATTTACTGCTCTGTGGCCTCCACTTTGCGTGGGCACCAGCTTAGTGAATCACACTGGCTGTCCGTCACTCGTTCTTTGAAGACCGCAGTTTCAAAATAAAACCCCTAGAAAATGTAGGCGCTGAAGTAACAATTACAGTTACTTCACCCACGGTTGATTGTACCATGGGTGCAACCTACAATTTGAGTCTTTATTTGGTCATTGACAAGAGTCTTAAGTTTTTTAGTCAAAACTTCAGTGAAATTCAGAAATTTAGGCCCTAACATGTTGATTTTGTTGTTTATAGGAAATGCTTTCAAGACTTACTTTGCTTTTTGTAATTCTAACAAAATAATTTAATTATTATTATTATTTTGTCTCTGGAAAAGTTGAGTAGATGGAAACTAAAGAAAGAAAAGTTCTACTACAAAAATGTAATTCAATAGTACTGTGGTTTCTGCTTTCATCTAGTAAGAAGAAGAAAATAAGAAGTTCATTTTTCTTAGGTTATTTACTTGGTAGTAAAATTCGAGTTAAAAATCACTTAAAATCAGAGCTTGCTAATTGTGTTTTTCCTCTAGATTCTCTTTGTCATCAGAACAGTCTCTGAGAGAGAGATAACATTATCCAAATTTAATCGGAGGATTTAAACTCTGAAGTTTAATCACATGAGAAAAGAAATGTGCTTTTCCGGGGGATACACCCTTGTCTTTTTATCCTAATATAATAGTGACCTATTACATGCAGGACATCTAGAGGTGGATGGCCGTAGCCAGCTTTCTAGGTGCCTGGCCTGCCTCGTTGCCTCTGCAGATCCCTAAAACCACTTACCATTCCTCTACCTAGGCAAGTGCTTATATTTTCCAGAGATATCCATGACTTCCCACATGGGCTTTCAGCTGTTAAACTATGACCTTGTACAGCTGTGCCATAGCCCCCACTATCTCTTTGAGCCCCTGGCTGCTGCTACTATTTACTAAATACGTATTAAGTGCCAGGTACTATGCTAAGTGTTTTACATATTGACTCTTCCTATCTTCATGGGGCAAAGCTACCCTGAAATGAAGTTGGCACAGTACACCATAATCTTCTTAGCTTTGCTTCCATAATGTAGCTTCTGAATTATCAGACTGTGGTGAATGACTATAACTACCTCCATGACTGTGAGCTAATTTTTTTTCTTTTTTTATTGTGGTAAAATATAATATAAAACATAATATAAAATTTGCCATCTTAACCATTTTTAAGTGTACAGTTCAATGGTATTAAATACATTCACGTTGTTGTGCAACCATCACCACCATCTATCCCGATAACTCCTTTCATCTTATGAAACTGTAACTCTATACTTATTAAACAATAATTCCTCATTCTCCTCTCCCCCTAGCCTTTGGCAGCCACCATTACACTTTCTGTCTTTATGATTTTGACTACTCTAAGTACTTCATATAACCAGCCCTGGTGGTCTAGTGGTTATGATTCAGCACCTCACCGCCACTTCATTTCTGGTCAGGGAACTACACCACCCGTGTGTCAGTTGTCCTACTGTGGCAACTGCATGATGCTGAAAACTGTGCCACCCATATTTCAAATACTCTGTCCCCATGGACAGGTTTCAGTGGAGCTTCCAGAATAAGACAGATTAGGAAGAAGGACCTGGCCACCCACTTCTGAAAAAAATGGCCATGAATGGCAGCAGAGCATTGTCTAATATGGCACTGGAAGGTTAGAGAGGATAGTGCAAAAAGACCAGGCAGGGTTCTGCTCTGCTGTACACAGGGTCATTAAGAGTCAAAATCAACTCTAGGGCACTAACAACAATAAAGTACCTCATATAAGTGGAATCATACAGTATTTGTCCTTCTGTGACCAGCTTATTTCACTTAACATAACGTCCTCAAGGTTCATCCATGTTATGGCATATTGCACAATTTCCCTCCTTTTTAAGGCTGAATAATATTCCATTGTATGTATATACCACATTTTGTTTATCCCTTTATCAGTCAATGGACATTTTGATTGCTTCTGCATTTTAGCTATTGTGAATAATGCTGCTCTGAACATGGATGTACGAATATCTTTTTGAGACTCTGCTTTCAATTCTTTTGAAGTGAAATTGCTAGATCATATGGTAATACTGTTTTTATTTTTTTGAGAAACCACCACACTGTTTTCCACAGCAGCTGTACCATTTTACATTCCCACCAACAGTGCACAAGGGTTCCCTTTTCTCCACATTCTCACCAACACTTGTTATTTTCTGTTTTTTTGATAGTAGCCATCCTAATGGGTGTGAGGTGGTATCTTATTGTAGTTTTGATTTGCATTTTCCTAATTATTAGTGATGTTGAGCATGTTTTTATGTGCTTATTGGCCATTTGTATATCTTCTTTGGAGAAATGTCTATTCAAGTCCTTTGCCCATTTTTGAATCAGGTTTTTTGTTATTGTTGAGTTTTAGAAGTTCTGTATATTCTGGATATTAATCAAATATATGATTTGCAAATATTTTCTCCCATTCTGTGGGTTGCCTTGTTACTCTGTAGGTAGTGTCTTTTGATGCACAAAATTTTTAATTTTCAGGAAATCCAATTTGTCTATTTCTTTTTTTGTTACCTGTGCCTTTGATGTCATATCCAAGAAATCATTGCCAAATCCAATGTATCCAATTTGTCTATTTCTTTTTTTGTTACCTGTGCCTTTTGATGTCATATCCAAGAAATCATTGCCAAATCCAATGTCATAATATTTTTATACTGTACTAATTCACATCTCTTTAGACCTTTGTGGCACACTATAAAAATTGCTTTATAGTGATTGTTTCAGGTTGCTGAAAGCAATCCCCAAGTCCTAAAAAGACAGTTTTCCTCTGATCAAGTGGAATCCAAGAATCAATAGCATCACCAAAGCCATTTTTAGAATGGCTAATGTATTATATTTATCTAAGAACAATATAAGTTCCATCAGTGCAAGAATAACAGTTACTTTAGAACATGTGCTATTTTGGGTAAATACAAATTTTGTATTTGTATTTGTCACTCCATCTCTGGAATCTGCGAAGCCAATAGGGCTTGGGCACTGGAACTATTAGTTGTCAATGCCTCGTCCACCCTCACTTGTTAAACCGTTGCCTTGTTATGAATTTGCAACTCTCTCACTCCCTTGGTTATAATGTATTATCTTTTTAATATATGCTAGAATATTTTGTTTAGAATTTTTCCATCTATGTTCATTAAGCATATTGGTTTATTTTTGTAGTGTGTTCTGGTTTTGTTATCAGAGATAACAAATTCATAGAATGAGTTGGAAGTATTCCCTCCTCTTTAATTATTTGGAAGAGTTTGTGTTGAATTGGTATTAGTTCTTTCTTAAATGTTTGGTAGAATTCCTGGTGAAGCCACTTGTGTCAGGAGTTTTCTTTGTGGGAAAACTTTTTACTACAATTTCGTTTTCTCTGGTAGATATGGGCCTATTCAGGTTATCTTTTTCCTCTTGAGTGGGGTTTAGTAGTTTGTATTGTAGGAGAGGAAGACAGATCCTCTACCCTCCGGGTCCTTCTGGCTGGGCTATGAATTAAATTGACGTGAGACAGAATAACAGGAGAAAAATCAAACAAAGATTTATAACATGTATACATGGGAGAGACCCAGGAAAACTGAGTAACTCTCTAAAATGGCAGAGGCTGTTACCTTAAATACTATCTTCAGCTAAAGACAAAGGAGGATGTTAGGGGTGGGGGGAGTCAGTTATGGGAGATTACCAGAAAAGGACAGTAAACAAGAGTAAAGTTATTATGCAAATTTAAGTCTAGCCTTCTGCATTGATAAGAGTTTCTAGAGATAAGGTCGTCTCCCCTTCTTCGTGGTACAGAGAGGGAGATACCTTCACAAATGGAGATTTTCCGTACAAATGTAAGTGTCTCTTACAAAGGATAACTTCTACTTTTGCTTGGTTTTCAGAGTTTTTCCTATGTCTGCAGTTTTTAAAAGTAACCAGCCCAAAATAATCCTTATGCCATAGAGACACATTTTGGGGTGGCCAATTCTGATCCCCCACAGTATCTTTCAAGGAATTTATCCATTTCACCTAAGTTGTCAATATTGTTAACATAAAGTTATTCGTGATTATTTCTTTATGATCCTTTTAATATCTGTAGAGTCTTTAGTAATATTACCTCTCATTTCTGATATTGGCAGTTTTGTCTTTTTATTTCTAATCAGTCTGGCTAGAGATTTATCCATTTTATTAATCTTCTCAAAAAAACAGTTTTGGGTTTCACTGATTTTTTTTTATTATTTTTCTGTTATCTGTTTCATTGATGACTGCTTTCATTTATTAATTCCCTTTTTCTGCTCACCTTGACTTTAATTTGCTTTTCTTTTTCTAATTTCTGTAAGTGTAAGCTGAGGTCATTGATTTGAAAACATTATTCTTTTCTAATACAGGTATTTAGTGCTGTGAATCTCCCCCAAAGTATTGCTTTAATGGCATTCCGGAAATTCTGACATGTTGTGTTTTCATTTTCATTTAGTACAAAGTACTTTCTGATTTCCCCTTTTGTTTCTTCTTTGATCCATGAATCATCTAGTTTCCAAATATTTGGAGATGTTCCAGATACCCTTCTGTTATTGATTTCTAATTTATTTCTATTTTTGTCAGAGAATATACTTTGTATGATTTGAATCCCTTTAAATATATTAAGACTTCTTTAATCACCCAGAATTCAGGTTTTCTTGGTAAATGTTTTGTATGCACTTCAAAAGCGTGGGTATTTTGCTGTTGTGCTGTCAATGTCAATCAGGTTAAGTTAGTTGATAGTGTTATTCAAGTCTGTTATGTCCTTGCTGATTTTCTGCTTACATTTCTATTAATTATTTAGAGAGAGAAGTTGAAATCCCCAACTATAGTTGTGTATTTATTTCTCTTGCATTTCTATCAGATTTTGTTCATGTATTTTGAAGGTCTCTTTTATGGTACGTAAACACTTTGGGTTTTTGTGTCTTCTTGATTAATTGACCCTTTACCATTATGAAATGACTTTCTTTATCTGTGGTAATATTCTTTGCTTGGAAATCTAAATCATCTTCTAAAAACATATCCACTCCTGCTTTCCTTTTACTAGTGTCAGCATAGTATATCTTTTTCCATCCTTTTTTTAAAGTAAACTTTTATTTTAGGGTATTTTGACATTTACCAAAAGTTGCAAAGATAATATAAATAGTTTCCACATGTCTTCACTTAGTTCCTGCTGTCAGCAACCTCTTTTTTAATGTTTTATTGAGATACAATTAGCATGCCATACAATTCATCCCTTTAAGTATACAATTCAATGGTTTTTAGTATATTCCCTTCTACCACAATCAATTTTAAAATATTTTCATTACCATGAGAAGAAACACTGTACACACTATGTGTCACTACCTATTTCCCTCATCCCCTAAGCCCTGGGCCACCCCTAATCTACTTTCTGTCTCTATGAATTTGCCTGTTCTGGATATTTCATATGAATGAAATCATACAACGTGTGATCTTTGATGACTGGCTTCTTTCACTTAGCTTGTTTTCAAGGTTCATCCATGGTATAGCATGTATCAGTACCTGATATCTTTTTATTGACACATAATGTTACATTTTACGTATATACCACATTTTATTTATCAGTTGAACATTTGGGTTGTTTACATTTTTTTATTGAGATATAATTTATATACCATAAAATTCACTCTTTGAAAGTGCGAAAAGGGCTTTTTCTTCTCTAAGTAGTATGGGGTTTCAGTTTTATCTGATCTTCAAAATTTGTTATTGCTTATAAATCCATTTTATGACTTCAAAAATTTTATTACCATCGCTGATCTAGTGTTGTCTCCTTTCTCATTCTCTTTGTTCTTATATGTTTCTGCAATTTTTTTCCTTTGCTGTCATTTCAGTGAGGTTTGGGGAGCAAAAAAATATTCAATCTGCCACATTTAATAAAAATATTCCCTAAAATTATTTTTGGAAACGGAAAATAAATTGTTCAAAATTCCATTACCTTTACTTCATTTTCCTTTTGCCTTTTTCCTCCCAGTCTTTGTGTACTTGCAGACGTAATATTGACTTGTTTTCTGAAGTGTAGCGTAAACACTTCATTCATAAGCACATCATCATATTAACCACTTCAATGGCAGTTTAATTTTTTTATGTTAATAATGTACCATCATTCGCCTAACTTTTCTTCTCTATAGTTAGACATTAAAATTGCTAACTTTGGAGGGGGTATAGCTATTAAAGATAATGCCTTAGTAAACACTTTTGTTGAGCTTTTGGGCCATTTGCAAGTACACATAGTGAGAGCTATGACTCACCAAATTCCTCCATTTCCTGTGCCAGGACCCACTGATGTCTTTCTTCTATTGTTCCTTTTGCATTTACATCTCAGAGAAAACACTTTGTGATATATCTACTAGTAGTCTTTTTGCTGATTGTGTTCTCCCAGTCAGGCCCTTTATCTCCTGGTTTACTGTGCTGTTATGAACAACATTGTTAGGTTCATCAGTCAACACATCTGGAGTTGTTGTCTCTCCATATAGATTATATAGGCACTTTGTAGACAGGGATCCCATAGTGCTTGGTATTGAGTTAATGAAAAACACAAGTTTCCAGTAAACACGTAAGGATAGATTTTTTTTTATTTGTTTCTAAACAGGTTTAAGAATAGTTACATCAAATGTTTAAAAATCCATGAGTTCATAAAAATATGAATAAAAAAGAGAAAAACGAATTGGTCATCTATGATGGATGCTGGAAAAACAAGTCATTGTTTTTAAAACTGATAAATGAAGGGATAAAATCATGTATGTATCGTGCTTTCTAATACAGACTGTATGTTTGGATCACCAAACAGTTGATGAGAAGTTTCTCTTTATAGAAATATTCCAGCTAATAAGTGAGAGAGTAAAGGTAGAGTGAGAATGTCACTATTTTATTACTCCTAATGATTAATGAATCTAGACATTGACCATCAGTGGCCTTTAACATCACGAAAGGAGAAACAACCAGATGTATCTCTTATGGTAGTACTGTCCATGAAGTATTCTTGCCAAACAATCAAGCCTGAATCTAGATCAAGCCTGTAGATCCAACTACCAATTTGCAGGAAATACAGAGGACAAAAGAATGTCACATGACACCACTGGAATGCAGTCAGCAATCACCAGACTGATGGAAATTCTGTTGGAATAATATATGGACCTTATTTGAGTCCTTCCTAAGTCAAACAGACTGATTATTTAAAAGGGACAAAAAAGGAAAGAAAACAAAGAAAAAGTTTCTTAACATAAAGATAATTAAAAGTTTAAACACTGACTAGATATTTGATATTAAATAATTATTGTTAATTTTTTTAAATAGTGGATTTGCAAAAAATCTGCATGAAATAATTTCTCATTGGAAAAATAACCACTGTACAATAACTCAAAAATGTTTTTGGACAGATAACAATGGGAATTACCGTATTTGTTAGGCCTCTCTTAAGTACCACCAGGCACTATTCCATGGTACTGAAACCAATAATCAAAGTTGGCAGTTGACGTGTGTGATAATATTCATGCGCCATTGTGTATAATAGCAAAAAGTTGGAAACAATACAAATGTCCATTAACAGGAACGAGGAAATGCTATATATTCATACAATGGAATTCCATACAGTGGTTAACTGCGCAGTGATTACAAAACTAGATTCTGTAGCTAAACTACCAGGGTTTGAATCCCAGCTCTGGTTCTGCCACTTCCTAGCAGTATTCTCTTAGACTAGTTACTTAACTTCTCTGTGCCTCAGTTTCTTCACCTTTAAAACAGGGTAATCATGAGATTGCTGTAAGGACTAAGTCAGTGGATAAATATACATAGTGAGAGCTCAGTACAGGTTAGTTATAGTAATAATTATTATGTATTATTACGTGGATAAGTCTAGCAACATAATGTATGAAAAACCAAGTTGCAGAATAAAACATAATATGATACCATTTATATAAAGTTTAAAAACCTGCAAAAAAAAAAACGGAGAGGGGATTTGGAGCCTGTGTTGTGTTTTTAAGAGTACCAAACCCAGGCAAAGTACTTGACAACGAGCCTGTATTTAATTTCTGGACCACAAAGGAAAGAAATTGATTCATACTCTGATTTCTCAATATTTACTAAGCAACTTAATACAGAGAATCACTAGAAGGATAATCATTAGAAGGACTTCAACCCTGTCATTCCAACTACTGACATTGGCACATCAAATGAATACTGGGCAATAGTGTTGAATGAATATACTTCTTGTGCAGAAATTATGTGCCTGGATCTTCTAAGCAACCCCAGAGAGGTTTAGACCATTATGAATTTGAAGTTACTTGCACTTAGAGTATCAGGTAGTAGAACAGGAAAAACTATAGTAGATTCTCATAATCACCTCCTTTTAATTGGATTACTCACCATTCTGTAACTCCTAATGACTAATGAACACAGTATCCTAAATACTCATTGCTTATAGGCCACTCTCTTTCTGCCCCTAATAACTGAGTTGTATGTTTACAAAGAGCCAGTTGTGTTTTGCCCTAATTACATAGTTTAGTTAAATTTTACATAGATCAGTGAAATATAAGTTGTATACTTTGAAAAGCATCAATAAGAGATAAAATGAAACCTGCAATATAATCCTGTATACTCTTTATGCATATATACAGGTGGAAAAACATAAATGGGCATGAAAAATACCTAATTCAGGATCCTTGTTACCTCTAAGATAGAAGGAAAATGGGATCAAGAGAGGTACACAGTGGGCTTCAACCAAATCTGTAATATTATGTGTCCTTTGTTTAAAAAAAAAATGCACAAAGCAAATATGTTTAAGATTTGGTTAAAATTGATAAATACAGGTTTTGGATGCACATTTTTCCTATTCCTATCTTCCTTTTGTTTGTCCCTCAAGACTAAGCATTTCCAAAGTTCATCAGAAAATACTCAGAAATAAATTCTTAAAGTGACTTAGTATCTGGACTTGGTCAGACCAGTGTAGAATCATAAAAGGACTGGCTGGCACCATCTCTGAACTGTGCAGTGAGGTGCACTTGTATTCCAGTGTGCAGAACTGGATAGGAAATACCCAGCAATCAAAACAGTGAATCTTTTTATTTTGCAGTATTCTTTAAGACCGTTACATATTTAAGGAATTAGTCCTGCCAGCTAGCTTTTTTCCCTGAAATCTGGTTTCCCTCTGAGCTCCCTAATTAGAGCCTTGGGCCTGGAGAGCAAACATGTCTAGCCAGACAGGCCTTAGACAGGCCCCTCGTACTGCTATCTTAACCTTTCCCTTGACCAACTCGTCTCTGAGGTGATTTGTGCATTTATTTGGATTTGAATCTGGCCTGCTGGTTGGTGAGCCCCATGAATTTATTCTCTATATCCTGTCCCATGCTGGGTTTCCTTTGAATGCTTTGTGGAAAATGAATGCCATTGCTTAATCTAGTACCTTCAGGGCTATTTTTTCTAGATAAGGAAGGAAGTCAACACATTCTTAAACATCTCATAAAAGTTCATGGCAAAATATCACTTGTTTCTTTAGAACAGAATCATAAGAATTATTATGAAATGTAAAGTAAATATTGTTGCCAGAATTAAAGGGAAAGAAAGAGAAATGTCATTTGACAACAGCATTCTCTACCAGCACCACCACCCTCACACTCTCAGTGCAAATTGAGTCTCATCTTTGTGCAAAATAAAAAGTCATGAGCCAGCTCTGGTGGCCTGGTGGTTAAAGTTTGGCATGCTCTGCTTTGGCGGCCCAGGTTCAGTTCCCTGTGCATGGAACCACACCACTTGTCTGTTGGTAGCCATGCTGTGGCAGCGGCTCACATAGAAGAACCAGAAGAACTTACGACTATACGCACCTGTGTACTGGGGCTTTGGAGAGGAAGAAGAAAGAAAGGGGAGGAAGATTGGCAACGGATGTTAGCGTAGGGCGAATCTTCCCCTGCAAAAAAAAAAAAAAGAAGAAATGCAGAATCTTTTCTGCACACAGACCTACTGAATCAGAAGCTGCATTTTTAAAAAATTAATTAATTTTAAAAAATAAAATAAAATGAAAGGTCATGAAATTGGCATATGGACCAATTTGAGAAACCGTCTTGGGAAAGTTTTTGTCTTCAAATCAAAGAAGTGATTAGAACCAGGAGATAGTTTTATCCACAGGTGCTTATTTTCTTTGTTTACTAAAACTACTATTACTGTCACAGGATACACTGAATCTAAAATCCTAAACAGTCTTGTTGCATCTTTCTCTAGATAATTATAACTTTGTTTTATGGAATATCTTAATTTTTGTATCTTACAGAAATGATGTAGAATAATGGAAAACCTTATTTCTGTTCCCTTCTCTACTACCCATCTTGGTGGGTGACCTTAGCCAAATCCATTTTCTTTATAGGGTCTCTCAAATGTACAGTGAGGACATGCAGTGTTCACCGTACTACCCACTTGATAGCCCAGCCAGACTGCAGAGCTCCATTTTTGCAATTCCTATCTAAAGCCCTGATGAAATCTAGGCAGAATAAGGTGCTACTGCCCTCTGCTGGTCCTAAGAACACCCCTGCCCATCAGTGCAGTGGCCCTGCCCATCCTAAGAGCGAGGGATATAGTGCCCCTTGCTGTTGAGAAGACATAGCAGGAAACCACAAAGAAAGGAGGCAAATTTCAGGTTAGGAAAGATAATAATATTTGAAGTAGTATTTGAGAATTAATGATTTCTTATGCATGTATCAGGTGCCATAGCCATTTGTGACTGTCTTGCCACCAAAAACTATTTATCCTATAATCACTTCATCCTGCTATAATTCTCACCTAGTAAACAAGCTGTGGGTTCTGACGCTTTGGGCCCCTGTCACTCTGTTTTATACCGTTTTTCTGCTTTAGAACATACATAGTCCACTTATATTCAAAACATATAGGGAATTTTTTACATATTCACTTTTAGTTTCAGAATAAACAGGAAGATAATAACTGATATGTGCCAAGGAAAGTGAAAATGCAGCATCAGTAAGAAAAATGCTGAAAGAGAAAGTCAGGGCTTCATCATACTGTCAGATTCCTGTAGAGCTCTGTCAAGTTGTAGTAAGAGATTTGTAATTAATAATAACTTTTTTGATGTGTTGAAGATCCTAAAAGTACTTCATGTGAGAAACTGATAAGGATTTGTTCAGAGCTCAGTTTTTCTGAGCTCATCTATATTAATATAATTTCAGAACTCCAAAATTTTAAGAGCTGCTATTCATTACATTGCCTTTGTAAGAAATGGTGCTGCCTCTGATTATACTCATGGGAGAGGCAGTTGAGAATTATGCTTTTATCTTGTTTCAATTTCATGCCTTTAAAATCTCTCAAAATAGGCCTATGCACTGCTACTGCGGTCGTTGTTAGTCCTTAGAGTGCTTAGGGGCAAAAGAAAAATTTGCAGCCCACATCCGAAGTATCTTCAAGCAGAGTATAAGGAGCATGTGATTCACAGTGTCTGTGGCTTCTGCTGACATACTCACAGAACCACACACATTTTGTCTCTGATTTCCCATGGGTAGATAGTAGCCATGTCTTAAATGAGCAGACAGGCATTGTGAAGACCAACAGTGATCTTCGTGCAGCTTCGCCTTGGGAAACTCCTGATTTTTGCTTCATGGTCAGTCCCTGCTTACAGCCACCTAATAGAGTTATAGTCGACCACCTCAGCAACAGTGCATAGGCCTATCTTAAAAGGGACTTACTTACACATGGGATGCAGAAATACACAAACTCTCATAGGCAAAATCACAGCCACCCTACATTCAGCTACACAAGTACTACATTTCATGGTAGGCATGGTGCCTATTCCAGTTCAAGGTTTAGTCTGCTCTAGACCAAGAAGGAAATTAGCATGTTTTGAGCATATAATTTTTACCAAGTATCTTGTACATCTGCTGTGCATCCCTAAGAAATGAACCAACTTTTGCTACATAACTGTTATGTATATAACCTTAATAATAATCTTCTGTGTCCAACATTTCAGGGGAAGAGAATTCAGCTTATTAAATTGCTTCAAAATAAAACTTATATTATCAGAAACTCTAGTTCCACTCTCAAAAAACAAATGAACTCAATTCCAAAGAATAAAATGGACAAAAAAGTTATGTTTATTGAGAGTGTTACTTGTTGTTTGCTGAAGATGATGGATTAAAAAATTTTTGAGGGGCTGGCCTGATGGCATAGTGGTTAAGTTCGTGCACTCTGCTTCAGGGCCTGGGGTTCCCCAGGTTTGGATCTCAGGCGCGGACCAACACACCGCTTGTCAAGCCATACTGTGGCAGCATCCCGTATAAAGTAGAGGAAGATGGGCACAGATGTTAGCCCAGGGCCAATCTTCCTCAGCAAAAAGAGGAAGATTGGCAACGGATGTTAGCTCAGGGCTAATCTTCCTCACCAAAAAAAAAAAAAATTTGAAACATTTTTAACTTTTAGAGGTGAAAACAATAACTGTGGAAAGATGACTCAGATCATTAACTGAAATTTAGCAATGTATATTATCTGTAAAATTACAAACACAGTGTTAATTAAAATCATATCAGAGGTTTTGAGGCAGAATATTACTTTGGGAAACAAAATCCTAAAGTGCAAAAAAAAAAACAGACAGCAGTGCTAATTGGTATTTAATTTATTTTATGATTTTCTTTCAGTTCCTTTGCAAGACAATTTGGTATAGTAAAAAGATCAGGAGCTTTGGAACCGAATAAACTTTGGGCTTGAAACCCAATTTCACCACTTATGTAATTGCTATATGGCCTTGGGCAATCACTTAAACCTCCCTGAACTTCTATTTTCTTTTCTTTAAATTGGCAATAGGGCCGACCTGGTGGTGTAGTGGTTGGGTTCGGCATCCTCTGCTTCAGTGGCCCGGGTTTGCAGGTTCGGATCCCGGGTGTGGACCTACACCACTCTTCACGCCATGCTGTGGCGATGTCCCACATACAAAAAATAGAGGAAGATGGGCATGGATGTTAGCTCAGGGCCAGTCTTCCTCAAGCAAAAAGAGGGAGATTGGCAACAGGTGTTGGCTCAGGGCCACTCTTTCTCACCAGTAAATAAATAGGCGATAATAATGTGCATCTTAACAAGATTTTAGTATTTAAAGAGATATATAAATATTTATGAAGTGTCTCAAGTGACAGAGTTAGTTTTCCTTACTTCTGTTGTTAATCACAGAGTACGGTTTACTCTTATTTTGAAGCCCAGCAGGAAGTCCTGGAAAGAAAGATTTGGTTTGAGATTACCTTCCCATGCCCAGACTTGGTTAACAGAAAATGCCCTTGAAGCCCAGGACAGTCTGCTAGGAAGTATGTGAGCCAGGCAGCAGCCTTGTTGGGGAGGTAAAGGGCTAGAGTGAGCAGTAGGGAGGGTGCAATTCCTCTTGAGTCCCAAATTCATGACACGCCTTCATTCTGTGTGTAAGGCCAAGTTGTAGGCTCACTCACATGTCGATTAGTACCCCCCCAAAATGTACTCTAAAACCAAGTAGAAGAAATTTTAAATTATCTGGAGTTTTATGTTTAGATTGTGATGGATTTTCTTATATGTCCTAATTGTAATGAGGCCTACCAACTCTCCAGTGCCTACTGTGTGCACAGTACAGTGGTAGGTACTTTTCATATATTCTCTAATTCATATAATAACTTTGATTTTTAGCTGCTGTGAAAATGTCCATTTTAATAGATAAAGTGACTGAGACCCTAAAGGATTTGATAGCAAGCCCAAAGTTGCCAGTTAAAAATGAATAGATTGCTGATTGCTAAGCTCATCCTGCTGTAAGATATCGTTTATAGATAAATCATTTGATCCCTTGGTTAACTGTGGCCCCTGTAACCTGAACTGTCATGACTCTGTCAGCCCCATGGTGATGTATATTGTGTGTTCTCACAGAAACTTGCCCCTGGAGTCAGCCAGTTTGCCTACACCTGCGTACAGGACCACTCCATTTGGACAAATCAGCAATTCTGGGAGACAACCTTTTATAATGCAGTGCAGGAACAGGTTCGTTCCCTGTATCTCTCAGCCAAGGAAGACAATCACGTCCCACATCTGAAGCAAAAGGTGAGACAAGAGAAGAAAGGTACTTGTGTGGGGCTGGGATCCTGGCTTCAAGGAAAGCTTCTTCATGTATTCCCAGCACAAAAGGAAATCTAGCCACTTCCTACCAATGTATTTGGGGTTTACGTTAGGGAGCCTTGTTGGTGAGCATCTTTCTTCTGTTGATTTATGACATATTTTTTCATAATAACTTCTTAATACGGTTCTTTAGCACTAGAATTGCTTTATTATATTTTAGTAAGTAAGAATTCCCTGGAAACTATTATAGGAGGTTGAACAGAAAGAACAAACCTAGAATACCTAGGCAGATGTCTTTGTGCAATTAACTTCTTGAAGAAATGTCAAATTAAAGTTAATTGACTCTAAAATAAATGTAAAATTCAGTAGTTCTGCTCAAAAGTATGCCAGCAATAAATCTAGGTCTCCTGTTAGGAATATTCTATAGGCTTCCATTTATTTTATCAGCATAAAATACCAAGAAAATATTTTAAAATAAAATTATTTTTAGTTTGAAAAAGTAGTTTAAATTTTTCTGAAATTTTAAAATGTTCACTAGCTGTCTGGTCTTGGGCAATTCGCTTTGCCTCTCTGTGCCTTATTTCCTCATTGGTAAAATGAATAGATATGATTATTGTAAGATTTTAATGTCTAATACAAGTAAAGGGCATTTAAGTAATATAGTAAGTATATAAATATAAATATATCCTATATTTGTAAATATAGGAAATAATGTTAGAAATTATCATCCTCGTTAATTGAACTTAAAGCAGCATTAAAGACTTGAATATCAGTGTTGATTCACTTTAAGAGTAATTTTTAGGGGCCAGCCTGGTGGCGCAAGTGGTTAAGTGCGCGCTCCACTGCGGCGGCCCGGGGTTCGCAGGTTCAGATCCCGGGTGCACATTGACGCACTGCTTGGCAAGCCATGCTGTGGCGGCGTCCCATATTAAGTAGAGGAAGATGGGCATGGATGTTAGCCCAGGGCCAGTCTTCCTCAGCAAAAAGAGGAGGATTGGTAGATGTTAGCTCAGGGCCAATCTTCCTCACAAAAGAAAAAAAAAGAGTAATTTTTAATTCTTATACTGAGCTAACACACTGCTACTGATCCTTTCTATTATGCTATTTTAAATTGACCTAATGTGAAATAAATGAACCTAGATATCTAACAGAAACTATATAGTTATACTCAAATATTTCTATGCCTCATGTAATTTTAAATGTATTATTGGTCTATTATTAGTATGATAAGAACAGAAACTTTAATAACAAATAGCACTATCTGACACCTATCTGATATTCCAAATTATTATTGTACACTGTTAGTGTAAATTGTTTGCTTAATTTAATTTAAAACTTAGATTTTTCTTTCAAAACACCACATGCGCTTGGGTAAGGAATAATTTGTAGCAGATGTAAAGACATGTTCCAGAAATAATTGGGCAAGTGGGGTGCTTTTGATAGTTTTTTAAGCAGCTGTAATGCTAACGTTGGTTTATCGCAAAAGCATTTGTAGAGCAAACACGTGTCACTGCTTCTGTGTCCTCTGTTCTAAAGAAGTCTGCCTCTGAGTCCCGGATTAGATGTGTGAGACTATAGATATGCCAGCTCTTCATAAGCTATAAAGTGCTAGGCAGATGTGGGTTACTGTTATTGTTTAATCTTCAGCCTACTAGCAAACCCCTCTTAAAAATCCCATGGTCATCTATATACCCAAGTGGTGATAATGTTTGACTCACATTTACAAGGAAATCTAGCTCTATTTTTTGTGACTTTGGTCATTCTATCTTCTTCTCCCAAAGAGCAGAAGAAAAGAAACATATCAGAGTATTAGTAAATGCTACTGGAGCATTCATACCTGAGTTTTTATAGGTACTTCAGGTCAACAATTTATCATAACTGGCAGCTTGAAAGGGATGGAGCCGTAGAGGTAAATAAATGCAGTGAAATGTTAGCAATGAGAAGTGTTTCCATCTGTGCTTTCCTACTGCTTCCTTGGGTTTGTCATGTGGTTCCACTCAGAGCCTGCTGGAGCTGGGAAATAAAGAAGACTAGGTTTTGTTTTGTTTCTCTGTTTTTGTTTTTGCTGACATAGGTATTTAGTAGATGAGTTATTAAAACATCTTCCATGTTTTTTGAAGCTTGTGTGAAGTGATAGATTTCGATTGTATTGCTTTGTTTTTTAGGATAAGCTTCCTGATGACCAGTATCAGGAAAAGACAGCAATGGACCTGGCGGCCGAGCAGCTACGCCTTTGGCCTACTCTGAGCAAATCAGCTCAGCAGGAGCTGGTGCAACGTGAGGAAAGTACTGTCTTCAGTCAGGCCATTCACTTTGCAAACCTCATGGTCAACCTGCTAGTTCCACTGGATACGAGTAAAAACAAGCTCCTAAGAACATCGGCGCCAGGGGACTGGGAGAGTGGGAGCAATAGCATTGTCACAAACAGGTACTGAAATGTGGACACACAGAGAATTCTATTCTTCTTGGCTTAGCAGAGAATATAAAGTATTTTGGGCGAATATTGCCATACATATTTCAAAATTTATCCATTTTCCCCACCTTCAGACTTGCTCAGCTCTTCGCTATTAAAAGACCTTCTCTTCATCCAACTATTCATTTTTGCTGAGGAAGACCAGCCCTGAGCTAACATCTATTGCCAATCCTCCTCCCTTCCCCTCCCCCATTTTCCCCAAAGCCCCAGTAGATAGTTGTATGTCATAGTTACACATCCTTCTAGTTGCTGTATGTGGGACGCCGCCTCAGCATGGCCGGAGAAGCAGTGCGTCGGTGCGCGCCCAGATCTGAACCCGGGCCACCAGTAACAGAGCACGCACTTAACCGCTAAGCCACGGGGCCAGCCTCCCATCCAGCTATTCTTAACCACCTCTCATACTGTCTTCTCTTTCATGACCTAAGTTTTCAAACGTCTCACCCACTAGTGATCCAGCCCTTTAGGTGCTTTCTACCATAGCAATATACAGAAAGTGCTCTGGAAAATTACTAATGAACTCTTCTTGCCAAAGTGATTATTTGTTTCTTGGCCCTCCTATTCCTCAGCTAGCTATGGCATTTCCCTGTAATCATGTCCTCAGCCATGCCTTGCTCTCAACAGTGACTTCCCATACCCCTGAGAATAAAACCCGTGGACTACAAGGCCTAACAGGATCTGGCCCCTGGTGACTGCTCTGACCTTGTTTCCTATCGCTCTCAGTCAGCCAAAATGGTGTCCTGCTAATGCTAATCTTCAAACACTCTAAGCGTAGTCCTGCCTCAGGGCCTTTGTACTTGTTCCTGCAATCTGGAATACCCTCCTTAAAATAGTCACAAGAATCACTCCCTCACTTCATTTAGTTCTCTGCTCAAATGTCACCTACCCAGAGAGGCCTTCCTGACTTTCCCATCTTAAGCTCATGTCCATCACTCTTTCTCCTACCTTGCTTTTTTTTTTTTTTCATGACATTTTTCTATAACCTGATTTACATAGTGAGTGGCTGAAGTCTTTTAACGCTTGGGATGATGTGATGGCCATATTCACTGCTTAGCTTTACCTTAACACTGATTCAGGTAATGTGGCTAGATTTGGAGGAAAGAGAACTGAGTAGGTTAGAACAGGCAAATGAGTCTTCTCCATGATTAGCAGTCTAAACGAAGGCACAGGAGGCAGGAATGTTTGTTGAATAGTGTGAACTGAATAAGCACCGAGAGCAGGGATTGAGCTTTCACACTCCATTTCACATTTATCCCCTTCTCTTGCATAACTTTGTCACCTACAGAAGAATGATGGCTTCAAAGTGACCAAAAAGGTTGTGATTCCCTCAGAGAGAGATAAATATTAGCAAGAGAAGGATTCGTAGGACAATTTGTTTCTTCCGTTTGGAAGAACATACTATTTGCTGAAAAAAGTTCTTTTACTTTGCCTACCAGGGAACATGTCCCTCAGTTGCCAAAGGCAAAAGATAGCCATATTGCTTTGTCTGATTCGATGTGGTAATTAACTTGGGAGGACATGTTTTTTTTAGAAGGTTCAAGTATCAGATTATAAATGAAAGAGTCCCTTTTTGCTTTATTTTCTGTGGTTCCTGAGGTCCTTTTAGGAGAATGACTGAAGGATTCCTTACAAAAACAAATGTGAGTCCAAAGGACAGTGCCTGACAGTAGCTTCCCAATGTAGGCAAGTAGAATATCATGTTTCACCGCTATCACCTGTGAAGGAGCCATGGTGTTAAGTGAGCCTTCTGCTTGAGTATACATCTGTTTGAGCAAGTTTAACTTGCTGTGGAAATTGACTGTGATATAGTAGTCATTTGTTACATTTGAGTACTGACCATAATTTCTTTTCTTAACTTTCTTAGTATTGCAGGAAGTGTAGCTGAGAGCTATGACACAGAAAGTGGGTTTGAAGATTCAGAGAATAATGACATTGCCAATTCTGTTGTGCGTTTCATTACGCGATTTATTGATAAGGTTTGTACAGAAAGTGGAGTTACTCAGGATCACATCAAGAGCCTTCATTGCATGATACCAGGTAATCACTTTGCAGATATTAGAGAACCAGAATATTAGAGATAATTGAGTAAAAACTTTTCTTGTGGGTCTACTTTTTCCAGCATAATACCTGCAATATTTGTCTTCTGGTAGTTTAGCCATGCTATTTCATTATGTTCTGGTTAGGTTTTTAAAATATTTTTAAATTGTGGTAAAAGATATATAACATAAAATTTGCCATTTTAAGTAGAAAATTCAGTGGCATTAATTACGTTCACAATGTTGTGCAGCCATCACTACTGTCTATTACCAAAACTTTTCCATCACCCCAAGCAGACACTCTGTACCCATTAAACGATAACTCCTCATTCTCCGCCCCCTAGCCCCTGGTAACCTCTAATCTACTTTCTATCTCTATGAATTTCCCTATTCTAGATATTACATATAAATGAAATCATATAATATTTGTCCTTTTGTGTCTGGCTTATTTCACTTAGCGTAATGTTTTCAAGGTTCATCCATGTTGTAGCAGGTATCAGAACTTCATTCCTGTTTATGGCTGAATGATATTCCACTGTGTGGATATACCACATTTTGTTTATCCATTCATCTGTTGATGGACACTTGGATTGTTTCCACCTTCTGGCTATTGTGAATAGTACTACTACGAATATTCACATACAAGTATCTGTTTGAGTTCTTATTTTCAATTCTGGGTATATACCTAGGAGTAGAATTGCTAGGTCATATGGTAATTCTGTGTTTAACTATTTGAGGAACCACTAAACTATGATTAGTTTTTAATTCTAAAATATCCAGAATTTGTTTTAATTCTGCTTGTTTTGTGTTCTTTCACTTTGAATACCCTGACTCACCCTAGGAATTGTGGCTATGCACATTGAGACCCTAGAAGCAGTGCATCGAGAGAGTAGAAGACTTCCACCTATACAGAAGGTAATTATTCCAGACCACATGCTTTCAGGGTATAACATCTCTTCTTAAAAACAGCAACAATAGACTGTTGTGCTCCAGAAAGTACCTTCTCCTAACCTTTTACAGAGACTAGCTCCAGTTTTAATGATACATTAAACTTCCAGAGGAGTTTATCATGTAGATCCTCATAGAAAAGATACTGAAGTAAGCATAGTGGACTCAATAAAGGAGGAATAATAACCTCTTGTTGAGTCTACTTTTGTAGGCAGGGCATAAATTATGAACATTCTAACTTCCAAGCCCAAGCCAAGATTTTTTGTTCTGCCTACTTCCCTAAAAAAAGGACTTAAGGCAATTACCATAAAAACAGCAGGTTCCTGAATCTGTGTATATTACAAGCACACATTATAGCATCTGGGAAGTCTATTAACAATTGAGAGTCCTGAACCCTACCCCAGCCTCCTGAATTGGAGTACAATTGGGACTTGGCCTGGGAATCTGTACTTTAACAAGCCTCCCAGATAGTTATTTTGCAGCTAGTCTGGCACCAGTCTATGGACTAGGGTTCAGGACCCTCTTGCCTATATAACATAACTATTAAAAAGAAATTCAAAGGAGAAATCAGAAGCCAGATGGATAGGAAAGATAATTCTATCAGAAATCTGAGACACAGTGATCATTATACTTTCGCTTTACATTTAGCTCTGAGCTTCCTAGAGCCAACAAAAAGAATACTCTTGATTTATATAGTTTTTATCGCTTAGTAACAAATAAGCATATTAGATCTTCAGGAGAGATGGATTTTTTTTCTAACACTAAACTACTCTTCAGAAGAGTGTATCATATGGTTCCTTATTTCCCAGGATATGTAAATGTTCATTACTTGGCCATTTATTGTGTTAATCTTCAATAAAGGCCAAGAAGGGCGGGTCTTTTTAAAGATGCATCCATTTTTTTAAGTATTTATTTTTTTCAATTTGCAAAAGTAACAGTGGAGGCAGCCCTGATGGCCTAGTGGTTGAAATTCGGCACGCTACGCATCAGCAGCCCGGGTTCGGTTCCCAGGCACAGAACCACGCCACTCGTCTGTCAGTAGCCATGCTGTAGCAGCTACTGAATAACTAGAAGAACTAGAAGGACGTACAACTAGTATATACAACTATGTCCTGGGGCTTTGGGGAGGGGAAAAAAATCATTAAAAAAAAAACCTAATAGTGTTCTTTGTATAAAATTGAAGCATTAAAGAAATACGTATTGTAAAAAGTGGAAGTTCCCCCTGGTCCTCCACCCCACCACCTCTACCCTTAATCATGATAGCACCACCTTTAACAGTTTGGTTCATAGCCTTACAATTTTTTTTTCTTTTTCCAAAAAGAGGATCATAATAAACATACTGGTTTGCAACTTTCTTTTTTACTTAACAATGTATTCTGGATATCTTTCTATCTTAACATATATATATATCCATGTAATTTTTTTAACAGTTGCAAAATGTTCCATTGAATAGATGTTTCAAACATTTTAGTAATTTCCAGTGATTTTACTGTTCATTAGCAATGCTGCCAAGAATCTTTTTACATTTAGATGCAGAAATGTTATTTCTGCCTCTTCCCAAATCTGTTTTCTCATTTTGGCTACCTGGGAAATCTGGCTCAAGTTTTTTAGATCTGTAGCTGAAAAGATAACCTTGGTCTAAGAAACACCACAAGAGTTCTGTTTAAAATACTTTCTCTGTTATTAGCCCAAGATTCTTAGACCTGCTCTACTGCCGGGAGAAGAAATTGTTTGTGAAGGTCTTCGAGTCCTACTGGATCCTGATGGAAGAGAAGAAGCCACCGGAGGCCTTCTTGGAGGTCCTCAGCTCCTGCCAGCAGAAGGAGCCTTGTTCCTCACCACTTATAGAATTCTCTTCAGAGGGACTCCCCATGATCAGCTAGGTATGGCTCATATGTCATCAGAACATGGATGTCTATGTGCTACATGAGGTTTTGATTCCATCTGTGTACAGTGATTTGCAGGTCATTTCAGATTCAAAGTAAGCCTTTTACCACATAGATATTTTTTAGAATTCTTTTATCTGTCAAAGCTAATAATAATTTGGATCATAGATTAATTCTTACTTGAAGAACAAAAGGTATCTTCTAAACAGTAAATCATGGGTTCATTCACTGAAATGATCATAATTTCATGAGGCAGCATCTTGTGACCTGGGGATATTCCCAGTATCTAGCTGCTAATAGTGTCCCCTGCTGATTTGCCCCACTTTTCCGAGTCCTGCCGTTAACTGTAAGGCTAAGGTTTTCCAGGCACATGATCCCTTCTGTGGAAGGATGTATTAAGCATCACAGGGTTATACAGCACTAACTCACTCCACTTCCCTCTCATCCCATTTCAACTAACCTCATTTCCCTCTTAGCATAAAACTTCTTTTCTATCCACTAAACTCTCTCAACTTCTATTTTCCACTATGCTATGCTATCATCTATATTAGACAGGAATAGGGCCGGCCCCGTGGTTTAGCGGTTAAGTGCGCGCGCTCCGCTACTGGCAGCCCGGGTTCGGGTCCCAGGCACGCACCGACACACCGCTTCTCCGGCCATGCTGAGGCCGTGTCCCACATACAGCAACTAGAAGGATGTGCAACTATGACATATAACTATCTACTGGGGCTTTGGGGGGAAAAAAAAAAAAAAAGGAGGAGGATTGGCAATAGATGTTAGCTCAGAGCCGGTCTTCCTCAGCAAAAAGAGGAGGATTGGCATGGATGTTAGCTCAGGGCTGATCTTCCTCACAAAAAAAAAAAAAAGAAAGAAAGGAATAGCATGCCCTATCAAGTCTGAATTATCTGTTTAAAATCACTGTAGTCTCTATATAAACTATTCTGGTTGATGGGAAAAGCCTATAAGATTTTGAATAAAATTATTGGACTTCAAATCCAGAAACTCAGATTTAGATTGCTGTTGACAGATCTTGATTTTTTAAGTCCTCTAACTTCTCCGGGTTTCAATTTCCCCTTTTATAAAATTAGGGAATTGGGTTTGATTGGTGATAATTCATTGGTTCTCACCCTTGACTGTATATTTGAATTATCTGGGAAGCTTTAAAAAAATACCAATTTCTGGACCCAACCCTCAAACAATTGAAATTGAATCTGGAATAGGATTCTAGGAATGGGGAGACCCAGGCATCTGTATTTTTAAGCCCCAGAAGCGATGGTGATGCATACTGAGGACTGAGAACCATTGGGATGAAGGTCGCTAAAATTCCTTCCTCGTCTAAAATTGTTCATTCAGTAGCATTTGATGAGTATGTACTGTGTGCTGTGCATTTTGTTAGACAGTGGGATTCAGATGTATGAAATGTATTATCTTTAAAATCTCACAACTGTATAATTTCTTGCTTGGATAGAATCAAGAGGGTTTATTATCTTGGTTATAAAAGATTGCTTACCATATAATCAAAAAGCTCATAAAATTCAATGAACAAAATAAATCCATAGGAATAGTTGTGCTCATTTTGAAAAAGAGTGAGAAAATAGAACAAAATTTCTCAGCCCTCTCCTGTCATATTACTATACATAAATAACATTTGTATTTGAAAGCAAATATATTTTTAAAAGGAACTAAATGTCCCGTACTTATAATTTTTTTGTACTATAACTTTTGTGAGCTCAGTGGCCATGAACATACATTTTGGGCATATAAATATATGAGATAGTTGGTCATTTAAGTTGCTCTAATTTATTTCTTTTAAATAAATCAAAGCCGTACTTAGTGTGAAAGCTTGTATTATTCTCTTATTTTTTCCTGTCAATTTTTGGTGTAATTTCATAATTTTAGGATAACTATTTTTATCAAAGGAAACCTTTTTATTTGTCTCTTGTGTTTTATTTCTCTTTTTAAATTTTTAATTTAAAATTTCTCTTTTAATGACACATAGAAATAACTTTACCTTTGTTATATAAGCATAGCTTGTTTAATACATCCTAGAACTTAAATCCTGTGTATATCCCGATTTTGTTTAGCCTCTGGGTAGGAGCTTAACATAAGAGGATAATCAGAATTTTCAAGGTTAGGAATTGACAGGTCCAGGGAATGAGGAATTCTGGTGATAATAAGTAGATAAATGTATGGGCTCTTAAGTCAGATAAACCTAGTTCAGATCTCACCCTCTCTGGCTTACTAGCTGAGGGGCCTTGCACATTGCTGCTCCTGTTCTTACTTGTACCACTGCCTGAAATGCCCTCCCTCTTCCCCTCTGCAAATCCAAACCTACTCTGTCTTCAAAGCTCACCTCTCTCACTTCTTCCAGGAACCATTCTCTAGCCGTCTAGCATCCAGAAATCTTCTCCCCTTCTAAAATATTTAAAGCCTCATCCCTTCAAACCTAGAAGCTAATTACATGTTGTTATATTCTGCATGTGACTCTCTTCTCCCATGGGGAACCGTAAGCTCTTCAAGGGGGGGCTTCATGTATGCTACTTCTTTTCTAGACCCTCATCTTCATAACCTCAGTTAGTTGATAAATAATTATTTATGGTTTTCCCTTTGTTGATTTAATATTTAAACTCCTAAAAATCTTGGGCCTAACCCCAGGCTTATATCTTATGAAGGCACATATACATAGTACAGCACCTTTTACCACATACGGAAATAAACTTTAAAAACCTTTTCTCCTTTGCTTTATTCTTACATTAAATATCATGGGTATCTTTTCAATATTTGAAGATACTTATGTTTTCTGTATAAAACCTCTTCTTCCTGTAAGATTGCCTTAAACCAGGTGATCTTGTGGGGTACACATAGGTTTGGGAAATAGAACGAAGGCAGGCAGGTTGTGACAGTTCCTTCACTCTGGGAAAGGACTGTGTCTCAGGAGTGAATTGCCATCCAATAAAATTAATGAATGCGATTCTAGAATCATGGCATTTTTCTCTCACTGCATTCCTGAGTGTTGTCCTCTCCAGATACATTTCTCCAGCAGAGGTTGATAAAATGAGCAGCAGAGACTCTAGAATGAGCTGTAAGTGCTTTTGCTGAGTCTGTGTCCTGTTTTCCTATAGTTGGTGAGCAGACAGTTGTGCGAAGTTTTCCTATTGCCTCCGTCACCAAGGAGAAGAAGATCACGATGCAGAACCAGCTCCAGCAGAACATGCAGGAAGGACTGCAGATCACATCAGCATCTTTTCAGGTATTAAGAAAAGGAGCCATTCTTCCACTATTTAAAAGTTTTCTACAAATGACATTGTGGGCACTTTTTGTGGTAATGTAGTCAGAAGTTAAAGGATGAGGAGGATCAGAGGGTCTGAGAGGGTAATCTTCAGCTGAGTAAATTCATGTATAGTCTTGGATTTAATCCTTCATTCCCTGAGCCCCTTGGCCAACTCAGAGTACCAACAGATTATCTGTCAATATTTAGTGATCTTAGAAATTCAGACACACACAATTGACTCTTGTTCTCTTCCAAGTTGTACTCAATTTGTGTTTGATAAAGCCTTTAGATAGAAAGCACTTCTCTTGACATTTGTTTCAGAAGGAAATTCCCTATGGCTCTTCTGTGAAAGAGGTGAAACTCAGAGTTGTAGCTAGGGCTAAAGTACTATTGATTCTAACTAAATAACCCCTAATAAAGCAAAGATTTTTCCAGGGGGCTCTGAACATATCAGAACTTGTAGAATTACTGTTGTAAACCAGACACTGGAAGAGTGATCCTTTCTTACTTTTTCCTTTTTTTTTACAATTCTCAGTCTGTGACATTTTGCTTTCTCATTCCTCGTACCTTGTCTCTGACTCCTCAGATTTCCAGAGGCTCCAATTCTTGCCTCGCTCCTTCCAGTTAAGAAGCCGTGCCTAAGTACCTCCACATCTGATTGTGTGAAATGTGAGGCTGCTGATCTCTAGGCTCCACACCTTCCCCCATCACCTGAGAGCAGTGACCTCCTAGGGATTTCTTCACTGTTCCAACTGCCAAAGGACTCTAAACTAGAATATTGCCTGGTCACACTGGTTAGCATTCTAGTCAAACTGAGTTTTTTCTTCCTAGATTTATACTATCTCTGGATAGGAAGAGACCTTATTATGCCAAATTCCCTATGTAGAACCAACAGTTGAGAAATGAGAAAGACATGTTTCCTACTTCAGTCACTATAAGTTCTCTATCCCATCATAGAAAAGGTAATCTTAGAGAAACCCAACTTTAAGATACACGATTTTCCTTGCCAGCTAACCATCTATGGCAAGTAAACCTTTCTGAGTCTTATATCTTTATTTTTAAAATTAAAAAATTGGGGCTGGCCCCGTGGCTTAGCGGTTAAGTGCGCGCGCTCCACTGCTGGCGGCCTGGGTTCGGATCCTGGGCGCGCACCAACGCACTGCTTCTCTGGCCATGCTGAGGCCACGTCCCACATATAGCAACTAGAAGGAAGTGCAGCTATGGCATACAACTGTCTACTGGGGCTTTGGGGAAAAAAATAAAAAAAATAAATAAAAAATTGTATTGCATGATATCCCAGATCCCTTCAACCTCCAACCTCTTGCCATTTAGTATTGTTATTTTCTGCTATTTCAGTAATTTTGGGGGAAGTTACCTGGAAATCCTTAATGCTTCTGATGTGTTTAATCTCTTTTGTCTCTAGTTGATTAAAGTAGCATTTGATGAAGAAGTGAGTCCAGAAGTAGTAGAGATCTTTAAGAAACAGCTGATGAAGTTCCGTTATCCTCAGTCCATTTTCACCACCTTTGCTTTTGCTGCTGGACAAACTACCCCACAGATAATTTTACCCAAACAGAAGGAAAAGAACACTTCCTTTCGGTAAGAAAACTGTCGGGTTTCTTCCTGTCAGCCCTCCCGTAGTTGACTGTCAGAAGTGCCCTATCCTTTGGGTCAGTGTGTAAGTGACTGCTCTTTTTGTTTGCCATTCTGTTAAGCCCATGGGACCAAGCTCAGAAAGTTATGGGGCAGCAACATTGATATATGTAACAAGTTTCAGAAACTGAAAGCTACAAGAGACTTTGACTATCGTGTCCATTGCTCATGATGCATTTTTAGAATGTGAAATTCTGTTTTCCCCTTTTTCTGTATTGATCACTTTCTAACTTCCTTTGAGCACCTCTTTTAGTTTTCATTAATAGTCAGGCCTAGTAGACAGTTTTGCTTTGATCTGAAGATGGGAGCCTTTTCTTTTTCTTTTGTAACTTTTTGTTTTGATATAATTTCAAACTTAAAAGTTACAACATAGTACAAAGAATTCCTGTATGCTCTTTACCCAGATTCACCAATTGTTTATGTTTTGCTCCATTTCATTATCATTCTCTCTCATATATATATTTTTTATTGAAGTATAGTTGACATACCTATAAATATATGTTTTTCTAAACCATTTGAGTTACGTACATAACACGCCTTTATCCTTAAATACATCAATATATATTTCCCATGAACAAAGACATTATCTTTTATAACCACAGTACAGTAATCCAAACCAGGAAATTTAATTGGTATAAAACTTTTATCTAACCCAAAGTCCATATTCAAATTTTGCTTATGATCCTTTATAACTACTTTTTTTTTTCTGCCTGGTATAGGATCCAATCCAGGATCAGGCATTGCATTTAGTTGTCATATTTCTTTAGGAACCCTCATTTTCTGATGGAAATTTTTGGGAATTTATGTTGAAACTTTAAATTTCAATTATTACAAAATAACATTTGCTTAAAATTCTCTTCAATTAGTGGTAAAATATAGGGGCTAAAATTTCTATTCATTCTTCATTAATTACCTGGAATTTGGGCATCTGCCTATACAAGTTACACGTTAGGGAATACTCTGCAGACTTTGGAGAAAAGGCTTTTCCTTTGCCTGAAAGTGAGGTATGCTGGGAATTATCGAGGAGTTGAGGTTTCAGATAGTCTGTCATTTCTAAATTGCACAGCTAGCCACCTGTACCACCGTTACCTGATAAGCAAAGGAGAACACACATATCCAGGAGTGATACCCTGAAACGTGAACAGCCTCCTAGGTATTTGTGACAGTGAGCCAAGCACTATGTTTTAGCACTGTGGAGTCACAGAGGAGCCTATAATATTCATTATCCCATCCCTCTATGGAAGAAACAAAGATTTGTATGGTGTTTTATGTTTAAAAACTATTGGGGGAAAATTATATATATATATATAATCTTCTTGTATCAAGCTTATTCTATCCAGCTGCGACAGAGATATAGCAATTTTAAATTTTAAAACATCTTGGAATTGTTTTGTGTATATAAAACAAAGGATATAGCTCTAGCTGGAATAAAATTTCAAAAATCCCATTGAGTTTATATTGTTACACCTGAAGTGATTTACAGTAGATTTAATTTAGGAAATATCAGTATTTTATAATTTCTAACAATTATCTAAAACATGTTTCATAACCCTCAGATTTACATTTTAGATGACTGAAAACAGGGTCTGGTAAAACTATATGACAATAAAAGAATCTTTATCACTTTTCACCAAATGGTGAGAAAACACAGAAAGAGTTCTATTCTTTGTGGTAGAGAAGAGCATAATCAAAAACAATCTTACTTAAAACCTTCATCTCAATGTGATCATTCAGGAAATAGGTTCTTTGTTTAATTCTCTGCATTGTAAATACTCTGTACCCAGATGTTCTGTCACCAAGAAAAGCTAAACTGTTTAAGTAAACTACTTTTAGGTCCAAGTAATTTACAACCTAGTTCCCCTTTAATTAAAGCTGATTCTCAAAAGGGTACTCAAATTTCTGATTTCCTTTTTTTTTTCTCTCAAAAAAGGGGAATTACATTATTCTTTTCTATATCTGAAAAGGTTTATAGCATCAGAAGGCAGGAACCTACACATACACTTAAAACATTTAAGAAATAAGTAAGAGCGTTGCCAACTATAATTGTCATATGATCTCAGAGAAAAGCCTTTGAGTTAGTAGAGAGTTGGAATCAGCAGAGAAGGAGACAGGCTAGCTTTCCATGCAGGAGGACTTCCACAGGCATGGTTTGTGGGGACAGCTAGAGGCAGTGGCATGGATAACCAGAGTGGGTTAGGAGCATGCTTGACCAAAAAGCCAAACCAAAGAGTTTAGATTTGGGGTGATAAGTAGTTTGTGTCCTGCTCTAGGTTCTTGCACTTATTTGCCTAAAACAGTGTCCTGATGACAACAGGACAGTGTTTAAAGGAAATTAGTCTACTACCATATAAAAAGTGATCTAAAGGAAAGGCTTAATGAAGGTCTGGGCAATACTAGTGGCTGTGGGAATGGAGAAGAAACAAATTAAACTATGTGGTTATCAAAAAATATAAGTGGTATCTTCATATTAAATGGACATTCTCTTTGGTTTTATAACTTGTAGCACCTTCTCAAAAACAATTGTGAAAGGTGCCAAAAGGGCAGGGAAAATGACAATTGGGCGGCAGTATTTATTGAAGAGGAGGACAGGGACAATTGTGGAAGAGAGAGTGAATCGTCCTGGATGGAATGAAGAAGATGATATATCTGGTATGTGAGAACTCTTTTTTCCTTCATGAATCAGTTTTATTTTTTCTTCTTATATGAATAAGAATAAAAAACTTAGTTGCACTTAAACTTTGACTCACAAAAACGTAGATCTCATAAGAAGATTGGAAGCACCAGCTTCTCAGAAATGGAAAAAAATGTTTTATTTTCCCAATATTCTATTGTTCAGATAAGATTTTGTTAAATTCTACTTCTCCTTTACTAAATCCATAAAGCTAACTGGCCATGGTTATGTGGGTCTCATCACAGGGAGAAAGAAAGAAATGCACCGCATAGGAAATTTAGGTGTGAAGTAGTCACCTGTAGCTTATTGTTATGGAGTAAGAATAAGGAACTAAGGCCATTGCATATTTGAATCTGAAGATTTGGGGTTTGAGTAAGAACATTGTGGGTGCTCTAAATCAAAAGGGGGACCTAAGATGAAAGGATTCTTAGGTTATAAGAAAAAAATGTCTGCTAAATATTTATTTAAAGATTTTATTTATTCAGTTTTTTACCCCCAAAGCCCCAGTAGATAGTTGTATATCATAGGTTCACATCCTTCTAGTTGCTGTACGTGGGACTCGGCCTCGCGTTGGACGGAGAAGTGGTGCCTCGGGGCGCTCCCGGGATCCGAACCCGGGCCGCCAGCATCAGAGTGCGCGCACTTAACCGCTAAGCCACGGAGCCGGCCCAATCTGCTAAATATTTAAAAGAACAGAATCTGGGAAGCTGAGCTACCTCTCAGCTGGGAAAATAGAGGCAGAAAACCAGAAGCAAAATGTCTTATTGACTGTTTTTTATTCTTTAACCCACTATCGAGTATGCTTGTGAAATTAACACTAGAAAGAATCTGATCTAATGGAAGACAGGATGCCACTGCACCCTTTTGCTTCTCAGAATCTTAGAATCAGCCACCAGTGAATATACAACTACTGCTTCTACTACTATAATAATAACAATAACAAGATTTTAAAGAAAGAAACTTCATCTTAGAGAGATCACTGGCTAAAGGTCTCATTTCAGTATGTGCACCTACAGGCTTGCCTCTGGGGGCCATGAAAAGACCCACCATTACTTTACTGAAAGGACCATTTGTTGGAACCCTGGCCTCCTCACAGTCACATGGAAAGCCATAAAAAATTTACTGCTACTCATCACTATGGATTCTTCTAATTCAAAGTTTTTATGATTTCACAGAACCAAAACTATTCTTCTATGATAGTTATTCCAGCAAAAGACCAAATTATGTAATGCTGTTTCCTCCTCTGAAAATAAAAGGCCAACATATAACTGACACCTGATAACATATTTGCATTGTGCAGTTCACAAACTAAAATACAAAGTCTTATATTTGTAGGGATAAGCTGTTAGGTTTTTTTTTTCTTTTAATGGAAGAGAGCCATGTTGTTCCCTTTGACATTAAAATTTTGAGTACATTTCCGAAAACTTTGAAAGCTTAATTTGACTTCTCTCACTTTAAAAATATATAGGAAAATAAATAAGGACAGTTTTTAACATGGAATTTTTTTTAGGTAGAACATGCAGTACCAATTAGGAATTTTTTTTTAATCCTCCCTAAAATACTTGATTATTGGGTAAATTCTTCCACGTCTGAAATCTTAAAGGATTCTGTAACTTGTGATTGCAAAATTGTGAGGGAGTTTCCCATGTATGCCACATCCTCTGACAAAAATATTTCTACAAAAAAAGTATAACTTCTTCATACCTCTCTAAGAAAGGTGTTCCCCACTAGTGAACTTCTGCTTAATGTAGAAATTTCTAATAAAAGTTTATGCTCTGAAAAGTTAACTGAAACCTGGATGATGAGTTTGTGTAGTGATTGTATTAAAGATTAATTTTACTGACGAATTAGCCTCTGACCAAGTTTACGTGTTTATTCTATAGAGTCCTAGGTAGAAATCACTACACTTTGGCATTAATAAGCAAGGCTGACTGAAACAGAAAAATATGGGTAATGAATTCAAAATTATATTGTGTTTAGAAATTTTGAGTTAATTTCTCTGACATTTTGAGTTAATTGAGCTTCTGATGTTTTATTTCCTGACTATCCATTACGATTTCAATTTGTTTGAGCATAATGATTCCTCATAGAAGTTACATGATTTAATTTGTGATACACAGAGTACCTGTGGCCCTAATATAAACCTCTCTTGGTTTAAGGATCCTCTTCAAAAGGAGGTTTTTAATCCTCTACTTTGAGCTCTATCATTTCTCCCAAACCTGTTTCTGCCATCCCAGTTTCAGATGACAGCGAACTCCCCACAAGCACCACTCTGAAGGCCTCAGAGAAGTCCACAATGGAACAGTTAGTGGAAAAAGCTTGTTTCAGAGACTATCAACGTTTGGGTTTGGGAACCATAAGTGGCAGCTCTTCTCGCTCAAAACCAGAGTATTTTAGAATCACTGCCTGCAACAGGATGTATTCACTCTGCCGGAGGTAAGTCTGTTAGTGGGCTCCAAAAGAAGACCTTCTTTCTTCTGTTTGAGTCTTGAATAGGCTATTTGCATCTATAGCCCAGAGAGAGAGAGAGAGAGAGGAGCGAGGTCCCCAGGGATGTGTGTGTTTAAGGGACACTTTTTACACAGCATGAGCAAGCGTCTCATTGGCATTCTCAGAAGTACGATTACTCTCAGCAGTGCCTATATTAGATCAGAAGGTGAAAGGTAGAAGTTTTTGTTGCCTTTATGAGTTTTCCTTATCTGTCTCTCTCTTCCCATGTGCCTCTTTTCTAGCATGCCTGAAGATAATGGAAGTAAGAATAGGACTTGCCCAGGCAAATAGGAGAGATGAAGGTCTGCTGTAGGCCAGGGGTCCGCAAACTTTTTCTTTGAAGGGTCAGATAGTACATATTTTCAGTGTGACAGGCCATATGGTCTCTTGTTGCAACTACTCAACTCTGCCACAAAAGCTGCCATAGATAAGAAGTAAATGATAGGCAGGGCCAGTTTTGGCCACGGGCTGTAATATGCCGACTCAAGTGTGGACAGGGTTTTCTTATGCTGTCTAATTAGAATATTTTCAAGGGATATTACTTAAAGAATGTAAATGAACACATTTTCTTTTTTCTATTCTTATCATCTCTCGCTGTTTTGTATATGTGTTAAGCCCTATTCCATGTTTTATATTTTTTAAAACTACATTTCCACCATCTACAAGTTTAATCATTTTCATCTCCAGGTAAGTTCTTTTCTTTGCATTTATAAATTCCTGGTTTGATTAAATGGAATAATGCTATGAAAGTACTTTGTAAATTGTAAGCCTTGTACATATTTTAGAAAGTTGTTTTAATGTTGATATTAGTTTTAAACCCACTCTTCTTGAAGAACTACAGATATTTCATTTTAAATGACAGTTTAAATTTACAAATAATGTGAAACTTGAGAAACAAGTTGGGAATATAATTTGAGATTTGGGCCAAATAAAAATTTTGCATTAAGTCCTGAAAGGCTATGATTCTGTTGACTGTGGAATAATTTTCCTGAATACTCTGTCTGTCTGACACAATCTCTTTGTAGGTGAGTGTAAGTGGTGGTGTCAGGGGTGTGATGTCCTGCTGTCTGGGAAACTTGCTGTCGAAATCATGCCTGCCAGTGAGAAAACAGGCCTCACCTATCATTTCAATCTGTCAGAAACAAAATAAAATTTTAATAGACCACTTATTAGAACACTTGTTATAAAGCATTTGTGGTGATATAAAATGATATATGTCCCTCAAGCTATTAGAAGGAAGAAAATAGAATAATAAAAAATAGTCCAAAAGAAGGCAAGAAAGGAGAGAAAAGGGACTGTAGACCAGATAGAACAAATAGAAAGCAAATAGTAAGAGGATAGATTTAAATTCAAATGTATCAGTAATTACATTACTTATAAATTGGCTAAATGCTCCAATTAAAAGAAAAAGATTATCAGAATTATTTTAAAGCTTTATGCTGCTTTTACAGGATATATCTAATATAGAAGAATACAAAAAAGTTGAAAGTAAAAGAATGGAACAAATACTCCATGCAAAACTACCTTTAAAAAAGCTATTGGGGCCAGCCCGGTGGTGTAGTGGTTGGGTTCGCGTGCTCTGCTTCAGCGGCCCAGGGTTTGTGGGTTTGGATCCCGAGCACAGACCTACATACTGCTCATCAAGCCATGCTGTGGTGGCATCCCACATACAAAAAATAGAGGAGGATTGGCACAGGTGTTAGCTCAGAGACAATCTTCCTTAAGCAAAAAGAGGAAAATTGGCAGCAGGTGTTAGCTCAGGGCCAATCTTCCTCACACACACACACAAAAAATTTTAAAAAGGTATTGTCACTATATAAATATCAAAGTAGATTTTAAAGTAACATTTTACTAGCAGTAAAGAAGGATGGTTCATAATGACAAAAAGTTCATTTCACACACTATTGTGACCAAGTGGAGTTTATTACAGGAATACAGAACTGCTTTGACACTTGAAAGGCAATCAGTATAATTCACTACATTATAGGAATTAAGAAGAAAAATATAAGTTCATTATATACAGAAAATCATTTTATAAAATATAATATACATTTGTAATTTTTAAGAAAAGAAGTCTTAGCAAATTAGAAATACAAGGGAAATTCCTTAATCTAGTAAGTGTCTAAGAAAATCCTACAGCAAAAAGTGCTTAATGGTAAAATATTGAAAACCTTTACTCTGAAATCAGGACAAGACCAGGATGCCCGCTATCACCACTTCTATTCTGTGTTGCGCTAGAAGACCTAGGAAGTGCAAAAAAGCCAGAAAAATAAATAATAAAAGGTATAAAGCTCGAAAAGAAAGAAATAAAACTATCATTATTCACAGCTGACCTGATTGTATGCATAGAAAATCTGAAGGAATCTACAGATAAACTTTTAAAATTAATAAGTGAATTTAGTAAGGTCGCTGATACAAGGTCATTACAGAAAAATTAGTCATATATATACCAAAAACAAATAATTTAAAAAGGAAATTTTAAGTGATGTTATTTTGGTACTACTGATGCTATTTAGAATAGCACTAAAAAACCTTAACTATTTAGAAATAAATCTTATGAAAGATGTGTAAGATTTGTACATGGAATAGTCAAAACAATATTGAGGATCATTAAAGATATAAATAAATATTTCATGTTCTTGATTAGAATAGTCAATACTCTAAAACTGTAATTTCTCCAGAAATCGATCTAGATTCAATGCAGTCCCAATCAAAATCCCAGCAAAATGTTTACAGAAATTGAAAAGAGGATTCTGGGGCCGGCCTGGTGGCGCAACGGTTAAGTGCGCCTGCTCCGCTTTGGCCACCCAAGGTTCATAGGTTCGGATCCCGGTGCGCACCAACACACCGCTTGTCAAGCTGTGCTGTGGCGGCGTCCCATATAAAGTAGATGAAGGTGGGCACAGATGTTAGCCTGGGACCAATCTTCCTTGGCAAAAAGAGGAGGATCAGCATTAGATGTTAGCTCAGGGCTAATCTTCATCACAAAAAAAAAAAAAGAAAAGAGGATTCTAAGGGTTATATAAAAATACAAAAGGCCAAAAGTAGTCAGGATAGTCATAGAATAACACTACAGCATATCAAGATTTTTTATAAAGCTACAGTAATTAAGACAGTATGGTATTAGCACAAGGACAGACAAACAGACCATTGGAACAAAATAGGGAATATAGAAACAGTTCAACATATATGAACACTTGATTGAAAATAAACATAGCACTTAAGAGCAGTGGATAAAAGATGTTTTTTCCGTAAGTGGTGCTGGCTATCCACAAGAGAAAAAAATTAATTTTGACCCCACCTTACACTCCATTGATCCTAGAGATCTACATGTAAAAGGCTATAAAACAATAAAGCCTCTAGAAGATAGGAGAATATCTTCATGACCTTGAAGTAGGGAAAGATTTCTTAGGACAGGAAAAGCACTATCCATAATGTAAAAGATTGATGAATTAAGAACTTCTGTACATCAGAAGATATCATTAAGAGAGTAAAAAAGCAGTTAAAAAAAATGGCAGGAGAGTGGGGCTGGCCTCGTGGTGTAGTGGTTAAGTTCATGCACTCCGCTTTGGCGGCCTGGGGTTCGCGGGTTCATATCCCGGGCACGGACCTACACACTACTCATTAAGGCATGCTGTGGCGGCCTTCCACATACAAAATAGAGGAAGATTGGTGTGGACGTTAGCTCAGGGAGAATCTTCCTCAAGTGAAAAGAGGGGGATTGGCAACAGATGTTAGCTCAGGGCCGATCTTCCTCACCAAAAGAAAAAAAAAAATAGGCAGGAGACTTAAAAAGGCACTTCATAAAAGAGAATATTATGGCAGCCAAGAAAAGAATAGGTTGAAAAGATGCTCAGCGTATTATTCTTCAGATAAATACAAATTAAAGTCCCAATGAGACTGCTTTATACCTGCAAAAATGGCTAAAATTTAGAAGACCAACGATACAAAATGCTAGTAAGAGTGTCGAGCAAGTAGAACTCTCACTTATTGCCGGTGGGACTATAAATTGGTTAAACAACTTTGGAAAGCTGTCTGGCAGCATCTAATAAACATCTACTCCTAGATGTTTAATATCTAATAAAATTAGATCTAATAAAATTCTACTCCTAAATGGAGTAGAATTTCCAATAGAAATGCATATGTGCTCCCAAAAGACATCTGCAAGAATATTCATGGCAACATTTTTCTTACATAGTCAAAAACTAGAAACTACTCAAAATCAACAGTAGAAGAATGGATAAATAAGTAGTGTAATCACATAGTGGGATCAGATAATGGGGTATTCTACAGCTATGAAAATAAGCAAACCAGCTATATGCAATAGCATGGATGGATCTCACAAACATAATGTTGAGCAAAAGAAGCCAGACACCAAAGAATAAATTTTATTGGTTCCTTTTTTCTAAAATTCAAAATCAGGCAAAACTCATCCACGTTGTTAACAGTCAAGGATAGTTGATAATCTTTGAGGAGGAGGGAGAAATAATGCTTGGGAGGAGACACAAAGGGATCTTCTTGGATGCTGGTAATGGTCCATTTCTTGACTTATAGATTTCTTTTTTGTTATCATTCATTTATGTTTCAAGCATTTGTAAGTGTGTTATTCTTTGGTTAAAAACTTTCCACAGCAGCTCCTGAAGCCCAGTGTACCTCTTGAGGCTTACTCTGGAGCCCAGGGCTGATGCCTCCAGGTAGTGGGGATAGTGTGGGTGGCAGGGTAAATGGGTGTATCTTTCATTGCTAAACGAGACTGGTACTGAGTAGCTTCTGTTGATCTTCAGGCTCAACACTGTTTACCCCAGCACCAGTGGCTATCCAGCTATCGCTCAAGCCCATGCCTGGGAGCAAGAAAGTCTTAGATCCTGTGTGTAGCAGAGCGTGGTCTGTGGTGCTCGTGTCCTGTGGAACGAGGGAACAGCCCACTACAGGGGCAGGGAGTGAAGGGGTACGCAGGTTCTCTCCCAGTTACTGAAGACAGCACCTGAAGCCATTAAGCATTACTCCCTTATGTAATACACAAAATCATTGTATCCAGAAGCAGGTGGGGGAAAAACAAATATTAAAGTGGAATTAGAAATAGAGGGCCCTAATAATGCAACTGCTTTTCCAGTCTTTGTGAATGATTAGTCTACAGTTAGGACTCCTCATCAATTTGTATTAGAAAAATATAGCCTATAACTTCCTAGAGCACCAAAGTGCTAGGTTTTCAGAATGCCTCCTAGGTATCCCTGGTCGAGTATGGAAAGTTAATTTGGCATTCACTAAAGTCGCTGAAGGCTGTGATTTACATGACCATATCCTGGATTTCGTCTCCCTCCTCCGGCACTGGGTTATATCAAGTTAAGGAATTAGAAGTTCTGGGAAATGGATAGTTGTGATGATTGCACAATATGGTGAATGTACTTAATGTCACTGACTTGTATACTTAAAAATGATTAACATGTTAAATTTTATGTTAGGTATATTTTACCACAGTAAAAAAATCACACACACAAAAAAAGATATGGGATTAGAAGTTGGGACGTTATTAATGTGAAATCTCTTTAGTGTAGTATTTCTAACTAAACTAAAGGAAAGCAATGACTCTGAAATTTGCCTGTCTTGTTGTACTTACTAATCTATAAAAACAAAGTACTCTTGTCTGTTGTTTTCCCAGTATCATAGCCTGTAACTTTATGAGCTAATCTTTTTTTTTAATTATCAACACGTAGTATTAATAAAATATTTAAACTGACCTTAACACTTGAACATATTGTTCTCATATCAAAAGCCATTTGGTTTTGTTATTTAATTCTTTCACCATCTCAGGCAGTGTAATATTAGTGTACTCCATTCTCTGTTGTCATTCAGCAATCTAATGAGTTGATAGGTTGACTTGTCATTCTTGTAAAGTTGACATTAATATGTTAATCTTACGATCTTTATTTCAAGTTGATGAAAAGTAGTATATAAGGCAAAGGAAATCATCAGTGTAACAGAGGCCTATTTTCTTTTCTTTTCTTTCTTTTTTTTGTGAGGAAGATTAGCCCTGAGCTAACATTCGTTGCCAGTCCTCCTCTTTTGCTGAGAAAGGTTGGCCCTGGGCTAACATCTGTGCCCGTCTTCCTCTACTTTATATGGGACACCGCCACAGCATGGCTTGATAAGCGGTGCGTAGGTCTGCACCCAGGATCTGAACCCGTGAACCCTGGGCCGCCAAAGCAGAGAGCACAACCTTAACCACTACACCACTGGGCTGTAACAGAGGCCTTTTTAATAATCCTATATAACATTTTTTATTTTCTAAGCTTATATTATTCAGCAAAAGTCTAGTATCACTGAAGGGGGCTTATTTCAGAAAAACTACAGATTAGTGGATGAGTTGGCTGTTTTCATCATCTAGGCCTTTTCTTCTGAACCCCTGAGGAACTGAGTTGAAACTAAGTTCCATATTTTGAAATATATATCTTACCCCTAAAGCAATATGTTTCTGAGTCTTAGAAAATTACCATGATATTTTGATTTTCATATTTTTATATTGTCTCTCTCTCTCTCCCCATTTCTTTTTCCTTCTCCTCTCCCCACCCCCCCTCACCCACCCAAATGGTTCTCTTTCTCCCTTGTGTATCCCTGAAGCTATCCCGGCCTTTTAGTTGTACCTCAAGCTGTACAGGACAGCAGTTTGCCAAGAGTAGCCCGCTGCTATCGACACAATCGCCTGCCTGTTGTATGTTGGAAGAACTCAAGAAGCAGTACCCTGCTCCTCCGATCTGGAGGATTCCATGGGAAGGGAGTAGTCGGTCTTTTCAAATCTCAAAATTCCCCTCAGGCAGGTAAGCATGTCTCTACAGCACAATTATGATCCTTTCACTTCAGAGTATTCCTAAAAATAAAGGAAGTAAAATGAGGGAATGCCAGTTGTGCCCTTTCATTAAGCCTCTCACACGTAGACTTTTCCGCTGTGCTGTATACAACGCGTAGAACTTAAACAGGAGCTATACCTGACAATGTGGGACTCCACCTTGAATTTGACATCCTACTTAATATGTCTGTCTATATTTGGATTTTAATAGAAATTAACATAAAGTCTGGTTCTAGGCTATTTTCATTTCAACAGAGTATCCACAGATGGAAACTAAATTATACTAATCTTTTTCTTTTCTTCTGGGAAGCATCCAAATATATTTAACAGCTTCAGAGGCAAGTAGGGATTCTGTCCCATGTGATATGAGATGTCCTCTCTCATTCCTACAAGTCACACGCGCACACAAAAACAAGTTAGCTACTAATGACCAAATGCTGCCTTTGGAGCTCTGAAGCAAAGCAGTTTTTAGAAAGCTAGAGGGTGGCCAACTTAAGAAAACAGAAATAATAAGTGCTACTGTTTCTTTTTCTGATGATATTTTTGAGCACCATGTCTGAGATCTTGAAGTCAGTCAAGAGTTATATTTTGCTGACCTTCCTCATAATTTCTAGCTTATAGTAGATGCTTAATAAAATTAAACAATGGACCACTGAGATATCAGATCCAATTTAGGGATGGCTGATTCATTCCTCTTTGGAAATGAGGTAGCTCAAGTTCTGTGGTTCAGCAGGTAGAACCATGTGCTTTTTGATATCTCTTCTTCATTCTCATCTATTTCTCTCCTGAAAGTTGAGTTGCCCAGTGTCTTTGATCATTCAGTTGACTGAGGGCAGCACACACACAACACTACATTATTATTATCATTGTTATTTCACCTGGCTTAGACTCTCAAAATTGGTATAATTGAAGGCAGCTTGGTTTTAACTGTTTCCACCCTGAGGAATCTTCCCAAGCCACATAGTAGGTATAATAGAACACAGCATATGTAAGTTACATAAAGTGAGTGAATCATTTCAGGAACATTAATGAGTATATCACTGAGCTTTTGGAAAAAAATTGAAACTTTTTTATTCCACTGGCTTTTTATTTTTTTAATCGAATATAAATTTACTATATTTCATATTTTTGAGCTCATACATTTTCTCACATTTTAATAACTTTGAAATCGGGATGCACCTTACAGTTGACGTGATCGGAAAGAATTACATCATGGTTTAAATGGCAGAGGTTTTTATACTTAGTACATAAAATAATAGTGCATCTTATAATTGATGACGTCTTAAGTTTATAAAGTATGGTAATGGCATCTTAAAGTTGATAAAATACAATGATATAATAATGCTAATTATTTATTTCTTATTCAGCTTGTAAGAAAATTTGTTACTATCTATTGGCCTTCTAGTGAGTCCCTCCTGATGCCTCTTTAAAGTGCCTGGGCCAATGTCGGTGACACTGTTTTACTCCACACAAACCAGGCTCAGACTCCCTCCCACCCAGAATCGCTCTCAGAATTGTTTCCATCTGTGCGTACTTTTTGCTTCTCTTTTAGAAGGACCAGGGAATCTAGCAGTAGCTGCTTCTGCCTTCTCCCCATCTTCCTCCCCCCTTCCTGCAACAAACCTCTACAAGTTCATGTCCCCTGTTAGGCCTCTATGGCAGAATTGGAATAAAGCTACTGGTATTGGGAAATTCTCACTTCTGCCCATTCTGGGATGCCAAGGGAGCCCACTCCATCCTCTGCTCCCAAACAGTAGCATGGACAGGATGGTTGGGGGAGATCATCAAGAGGATGTTGCCTTTTGTGAATCTTCATTTTGAGTTGCTTGGATATGAGAAACGGCACCTGTACTTGGAAAGACAGCCCTCTGCTGGTTTCCAGACCTGGCATCTTTCCAGGAGGATGGTGAGGCAATCAAGAAGTAGGTGTGGTGAAACCAATATCATGGAAGGATTAGCCATTTAATAGTTTGGAGCTTTAAGTGGGACTGGTTTCTATATTTAGGTGTGGTAACTTAAACACTGTGTATAGAAAGAATAAACAAAATATATATAGATATAAAAGCCTGTTTTATTAACATAGAGACAGTTTGTTTTATTCAATATCTTTTCCTTTTATAGCTCCTACCTCCTCTTTAGAATCTTCCAGTAGCATAGAACAAGAAAAGTACTTGCAAGCCTTATTGAGTGCAGTTTCTGTCCATCAGAAACTCAGTGGCAATAACACCCTTACTGTCAGGCCCGCACTTGCTCTGTCTCCAGGTAAGATTTGATAATACTTCTTGACAACTATGAAAGGTCAGATTCATTCCTAGGGTTTGTCTCTTTAGTTATTTGCACTGTTCCTTCAACATGACTCCTTAAAGTTATACCTTATGGGGCTATAGCTTTAGCTCCTTTTACTTAGAAAGCAGGGTACCACTATTAATTTCTAGTAAATAGTAACCAAATTTCAAGGTTCAATTATTTCTTTTGTAAAGGAGTAATAGGGGAGGAGGTGGGGAACATAAAGTCACCTGGGTTTTTTTCCCCTAGAATCTGTATTACGTTGACTTTAAAATATTATTACAAAATTGAATGTATAAGTTGAACATCTGTTTATTTAAATGTACATTTATTAAAATCGTCATTTATAAGTTTGAAATTCCAAAAATTTCTGCAGCCTTTTATGATTTGCAGTACAGTTTGTTTTCACTAGATTTGGATGAAGCCATTAAGACTTGTACTAATATTTTGTTTCAGTTATCATGTGATGGAACCCCAAAGGGTTCATGTAGAGGTAACCCTAATATGTTAGACACAGGAGCATGTGACTTGAGAAGTTGGTCTCCTTGGCTTAATCAGCTATTTGAATTAGCTCAACATAAGCAGAAAGTGGCTTTTCTTGTAAAGTAACACCATGCATGCTTGCTTCATGTATCATTAAATTCTCTGATTGCACTTGCCAAACCTAACCCTCTATAATCTTGCAGATGTGTGTATCTCTGAGGAAACAGTAACAGTGCCTGTTATCTCTGTTAAAGCTTTGGGTACTTAAAAAGTACAATGTTTGGCAGCAATTAGACATGCTACACATGAAGATAACTTTTTGTCATTTGAGTAATGTTAACCCGAACGACATGGTTTTTGTTCTTCTTTTGGCTGACTTTAGGGACTGAAAGGAGGACTTCGAGAATGTCCACTGTGCTTAAGCAGGTAGTGCCAGGACATTTGGATGTAAACCCATCCAATAGCTTTGCTCGAGGAGGTTAGTAAGATTGATTTTATGACTGAGCACTGATACAACCTTAAAAGCAGGAAACTTTTTTCTAGATAGTGATACTTTAAATCAACTGATTATAGTTCAAATTGTTTTTAATTACCCTTTTCTAAAGGAATGATCAAATTTGTTACTAGCATGGTGACAGATGATTTAAGCCTTGTGGGACAAGAGGTATAATAATTGCTGAAATCTTATCTATTGATGGGTTTGGAAGCATTGGGAGGTGAGGGGAGCATGTCTAAATGGTGAATCAGTCCTGGGAGTACTCGATTATGCTTTGGGTTTGCAGGGTAGAATGACTGATCACAGAAGCATGAACAGCAGGGAGAAGTGATCCAAGACCCAAGGGCTCTACCTCCAGTGCTTGTTATTTTTACTCCTGTTCTCTGAAATGCTAGTTTGGGGAATAAGAGAGAATAATGTCCAGGTCACTCTTTTTTTCTTCTGGGCTGTTGCTGCTGGCATGAGAAAATAGAGAAGGGCTGAACATTGGCTCTTTTAGCTCTCAAGTGTGGTCTACTTTGGTCTCTGGAGGTTTGTGTTAGATTCTTTTACTTTGCAGAGGAAATTCCAAACCAGGTATCTGGATTGTAAGGTCCTACTGCTTCACAGTGGAGTCATAGCATCTTAGACTCTTCCTCTCACTCCCATGCAATGCTGAATCTCCTTAAAAACGTACCAAGTGAGTCATCTTGGTTCTGCTTGAACATCATCAGTAATGGGGAACTCATTTCTTCCCAAAAGTAGTCCCTTGCATTTGTAAGCAAGTCTATTTGTTAGAAAATTGTTTCTCATATTGATCTAAAAATCTACCACCGTGTAACTTTTACATATTGACCTTAGCTCTGCCATCTAAGGTTAGAAAATTCTAAATCAAATCTCCCTCACTACAACTCTTCAGATTTAAAAACTGCTCATCTTTTCTCTCTGAGAACTTTAGTTAACTCTAAATGTCCCCATTCAAATGGTTGCAGTCCACTCACCATCCTTGTCATTCTGTATATTCTCCACAGAACTGAACTCAGTGCAGCCTAAGATTACAATAGATGTGGGGGCAGCCCTATCATGAGGTTGACTCATATTGAGATTAATATCGTTTGAAATCTCTTTGTCTGCTTCACATGTGCTGTTGTTCTTAACAGCCTGGAGGGTTTGTTTTTAGACCTCAATATACTATGTACTATACCTACAAAATTTCATCTTTTTTGATATGGACTATTGTTTTAGACCTTTGGATCTTGATTCTGTCCACCGGTGTATTAGCTGTCTTCCCAAGCCTCTTGTCATCCATAGATTTGATCGCTGTTCTCGTGTGATTTATTTTAAAAAATGTTGAACAAAGCAGAGCTGAGGACAAAAGCCTTCAGCAAAATAGTATAGAAGCATCTCTGAAGAAAGAGACTGATCTGTTAATCTGTACTGGTTATGAGTCCTCCTACTGAAACTCACCTGGCCCATATTTCTAAATCTCTGCCAATCTTTTTAATCCAATAGTTGCCAGTCTTTCAAACTGTTAATTGTATCACAGAAGATTTTATGGTTAGTTTAGCATGATTCATTATAGGAATAAGTGCTTTTTCCTAAGTAATTATAAATAGTCCATTCTAGAATTTGGTTTAGAATCAACATAAAGTCTTTATTTTACAAAATTCACTTTTTTCCCTTTGAAAACCAAGACTACTATGCACATCTCCTGGCAGTCATATTGGTTCTTTGGATACTATTTTTCCTACCTCATTAGAACTTTCTGCGATTGCAGGATTTTCTAAAAGCTTTCAACCTTCTTCAGTCATCTTCCTCATTAGGCCTTAAGGTCATTGTATTAGTTTGTTAGGGCTACTGTAACAAAGTACCACAAACTGTGTGGCTTAAACAACTATTGTCTCAAAGTTCTGGAGGCTAGAAGTCCGAAATCAAGATGTCGTCAGAGTTGCTTCCTTCTGAGGGCTGTGAAGAGGAATCTGTTCATACCATTTCACTAGCTTCTGGTGGTTTGCTGGCAGTCTTTAGCATTTGTTAGTTTGTAGAAGCATCACCCAGATCTCTGCCTTCATCTTCACATGACGTTCTCCCTGTGTATCTGTCTCCAAATTTCCCCTTTTTATAAGGGCACCACTCATATTGAATTAGGGGCCCACCCCACTCCAGTATGACCTCATCTTAATAACTAGTTACATCTGCAATGACTCTGTTTCCAAATGAGGTCACATTCTGAGTGACCACCCTAACTGGGTGTTAGGACCACAGCATATGAATTTAGGGGGTGGGAGACACAGTTCAACCCATAGCAGTCATATATAGCTTTTTTCTGAATTTTTGAAATACCATTGTTTTAAAGTTAAAGATACAAACTTCATTCTTCTCATCAATTCTTTCTTGGTGAATTTGAACTGAAAGATAGTACAGTGACTTTCTCCTAAGGTTCCTGGTATTTCTTCTGTCAAATTTGGTTCAAGGTTGCAGTTCCCCTTATTGCTTTATTTACCATCTGAAAGTTTATATTGTTGACAGCGCGTCACAACTTTTCCATTCAGCTTTTGGTAGAATGCAGCTTCCAGCACAGGTCTGGTTAGTTGAAGCCCTCTCACCCCACACCCTGTTCTTGTGTTTTGCCTTTGTAAATTTCATAAGGAACACATGACCTATTCCTCCGTTTGGCCAGGTGACCTATAATATAAATTTTAGCTACAAAATTGTCTCTCCCTCTGTGTTGGTACCTAAGGCTCATGGATATTCACCAATCTGTTCCAACTACATTATCTTCTGTTTTTTTATATTGGCCTCAGACTCATGGCTTTTTAATACAAGGGGATCCCCACTGATGGTTACATTCTAAGCATGAGTCCATTCTTTGCTCTTCTCAAAGGTACCTGGAAGGCTATATTTACTTCTTAGGGTTAAAATCTCCTATTTAATTTGTTTCTGACCCATTCTATGCACAACCAGGCCATAATTATTATTTCTGACACCCTTCCCAAATATTTTCTCCTGAAAATTACTGTGAACTTAGTGTGTTTCCTTATGACAGTTTTTTTGCTCCTAACCAAGTGCCCATCATTCTGGTGTCTTAAGCTAGGATCCAGAAATGCAAATCTCATTCTTTTGCCTCATCTCTTAATTCTTCGCTCCTAAAGCCAAATCTTCCAAGGTCCCAGTGATTAATTGGAAGATGACATACTTCTGTTTCCTGGCACCTTCAACTTCTTCTGTGATCCCTAGAGCTGCTTCCTTTGTGTCTTCCAAGAGTGTCATTTCTCCTCACATAGAGTAGCAGGAATGGACTGGAGCAAGCAAGTTGGGGAAGTCTCAGAAGATTCCGTGTTAACCTGAACCTGACAGGCAGACACACACTCAGATTGGCCGGGGCAAGACTAGGGATGGACACTTGCATCCCCTGCAAGTAGGTCGTTTCCTTGTTCCTACCCTCAAGTACAGAGTCTCTTCATTCTTGCAGAGAGCTAGGTACCACTTCTCCAGAAGTTCCTTATTTACCCTGTATGGGAAGAGCCTCCTATCTCTAAATCTTCCTCTTAACATCGTTTTTGCTCTTCTGTCTATTTTCATTGTTTTTTATTCCATTCTTTGTCATAGAGTCTTAGTTCCTTGTTTCCTTCTTATGTTATTTCCATTGTGTGCCTTTCCCACTCTGATGAGCTAGAGTTTAGATTGACCTCCACCTTCTCCTTCACCGTTTTTTCAGTCAGGGTGATCACTTTGCATTCAGCAAGCATGTCTATGGGTTCCTATGACAGGGGAGGCAACCTGTTTTACACAAGAACCAGTTGAAAAAAAAAGATGTAAGTAGATCACATTGTTTTTCATTTAAAATTAAAATAGCTTTTGAATTCCTTGGGGAAAACACATATACTTACAACTTGGATAAATTATTTTGTTGATTAGAAAAATGCCATGAGAAAATTGATACTACCTCTTAAATACAAAAATCTAATAGCTGGGTATATTGAGAAGTAGCCACATAGAGGCAGCTTTTAATTTTTCATCTTTTGCATTTCCATGACCCTTTAAGTTCCTCTGCATGTGTTATGTTATCCTCGAAATAACCTCCAGAATAGGTATTTTAAGAGGCTCTGAGAGATGAAGTGTCTTGGCCAAGGTCACTTAGCAAATAACAGCATAACTGAGACTAGGATTAGTTCAGTCCATTTCAGTGCAGCATTCACTGAATATAGCTTGTGTCTCATGCACTGTGCTAGGCATAAGGTCACATTGATAAATACAGACCTCATCCCCACATCCAACCCAAACATTCTTTTCCTTCTCTCCTTTGATTGGTCAGAACAGAGTGGAGGGAACACGACCAGTCCTTAAGAAACCCTCATGCTCTAAACAACAGTGCATTCCCATGGGTGGGATGAACTGCATCACTTCTTCACTGAAGTAGTCCCCTTAGCCAGACCCTGCTGGACAGATCCAGGGTCACATGGTTGCTTAGGTGACAAGACACCAAAAGTTTGGTTCAGTTACATTCTACTTCAAACCACAGCCCTACACACACACTTAGTGTGTGATAATAAGCAATTTAGGAAGCATCTTAATTCACAGTGTCCTCATCAGTAAAATGGAGATGATAAATAGTATCTAGCTTTAGAGTAGTTACAAGGAATAATAATGAAATAATATATGTAAAGCACTTAACTTAGTAACTGGGCATTAATAAGAGCTCAGTAAATGTTAGTTCCATTATTATTGTTGTGGTTATTATCACTATTGTTGCCTAATACTCTGCTGAAATGGGAGGAAAGTCTATATTTGCATTTAAACTGCCTTAAGCCAGGGGGCTGGCCCAGTGGCATAGCCGTTAAGTTCCTGCTTTCCGCTTTAGCGGCCTGGGGTTTGCCGGTTCGGATCCTGGGCTTGGACCTCCTCACCCTTCATCAAGCCATGCTGAGGCGGCATCCCACATAGAAGAGCTACAACTCTACAACTATGTACTGGGGCTTTAGGGAGAAAAAAGAAAAAAGAGGAAGATTGGCAACAGATGTTAGCACTGGGCCAATCTTCCTCAAAAAAAAAAAAAACTCCTCAAGGGATTCTAAATTGCCTTAAGCCAGATTGTACTTCACTGGCCTAAGGCAAGAATTTAGAGGGCATATGTTCTAGGTCTAGGCCAATAACTTTCAAATACTTTTGATTATGACTCACAGTAAGAAATACATTTTATATCTGTATGTACAGACACATATTCATTTTATATCACAATTCAGGTAGTACTAAGTCACAATGCAAAGTATATATACTAAAACAAAAGTTTCATGAAACAATATTCATCTATACCACATGCAGTACACGTAGTATTTTCAATTCTAATCTGTTTCACTTTTTAAAAAATGCTGATTTGACCTACTAAAGTGATTTCACAGACCACAAAGGGGACCCTGCTGTTTGGAAAAACATGACTCCAGACCAGTGTTACATGCTTAGGACAAGTATTTGACACCTAGGAATCACTCAGGAAGCTAAGTAGACCTCACCACCAGTGCAGTAGTGTAATTCCTTTCGTTAACATGACTGCCAGACAGGATTACAGTTCTCACAGCCCTCTGTTGGCCCCTTATCAGTACAGACCATTTTCTCATTACTGATTTTCTGCTACGTGATAAACACTTGGCAGTTTTTCATTAATGAGCCTCTGTTTGGGGAAGTCCTTGTTTTTAGTTTGTCTTAGTCTGAAAGCTAACTAAGCTAAATTGGCCATGAAAACCCTATGACTAGCAGTGGAGCATTGTCTGATACAGTGCTGGAAGGTGAGAGGATGGCACGAAAAGACGAGGCAGGGCTCTGCTCTGCTGTACACAGCATCACTAGGAGTTGGAATTGACTTGGCGCTAAAAACAAATTTGGGGATGTGTTTAATGTTTTTTTATTTAGTACCCCTCTTTTCATTCTTTCAGGGCAAATAATTGAGTTGAAGATATAGTAGAGGACCACAACAGCTTACAATATATCTATTTTCCAAAAGAAAATAATCAACAAATGTTTTCAGTACCTATATATCAGGCTCTCAGCATGGATATAAGAACAAATATGATTAGGTCCCTGCCCTTTAGAGCACACAATCTAGGAGAATAAAGTGTGCAAATAATCACAGTGCCATGTGATCAGAGTTCAAATAGAGCTCTCTACAACTCTGGGGACAGTCAGGAATGCTTTTCAGAGGAGTTCACATTGTTCCCTGATCTTAAGGAATAAGGAGTTCGTCAGGTAAAGAAATGGGAGAAGTCATTCCACGCAGAGGGCCTAGCATGCGAAAGTGTGATGTGTTTGGGGAACAGTATCTCAGAATCAGGAATCACTCAAGCTTCACTATAAGCATTTAGTGTCCCATATTCCAATAGGAAAGCTCAAAACCTTGACAGAAAGGAGAGCAGTCGGCCAGCACACAGGAGGCCTGTGCCTTTGCCCTGATGTCCCAGGTCTTTGTTCTGTCTTGCAGTGGCATTCTCTGTGTGCAGTCAGCCAGTGCCTCTGCAGCCCTTAGCTTCTTCACTTCCTTTGGCCACTAAAGGCATCAGTGCCCTTCGTTTCCTGCTTCCAAAGGAGTGAGAAGGAAATGAAAAATTACTTCTAATGATTTTTCCTTTATCAAATTTATGTCATATTTTATGCAGTTTTGCAATGTATAGCTTAATAATACTGCTGTTAAAGTTTTCCTTCCTGAATAAATACAGAATCATTTTTCTTAATTGACTTGAACAGTTCTTTTGCTCAGGAAATAATATAACAGTAACTTACTACTCACTGTTTTTGTTATTACCGGGTAAAGTTTGCCGTAGTCATGAAGCACTTTTTCTGTTGGAGAGAAAAATATTACTCAAATTACAAAAGTATTATCTCTAATACTGCCTGTCATTTTGGTGCAAGTAAGGATTTTAGGAGAAGTCATTACTTCAATCATCACAAGCTGTACTTTTAGTGGCATTGGGTATTGTCACAGGATCATGAATTTTTGCTGCTCATAACTATCTGTTTATGGAAAATAAATGTAATTTCCAAAAGAAAAAAGAAGATAGTGTGGCAATGCTTAATGCTCTACTGCAAAAACATGCCCTTAGTTATTCCAAATGGTTGCTAGAGCTTTATTCCTGATGCGATGACCTTGCTCAAAGAACAAACGTGTTGCACAACACGTAGCATTTGCCAGTCAATCAGCCTTCCCGAATACAAGGGCCAATGCATTCCTAACATTTACCCCCTTCCCCAAATTTCTTAATTTTATTCTATAAATTTGTTTCTCACCAAATGACAATCTTCAAAAGCTTATTCCATTTGGTATAATTTTTTAGTGGCCCTCTCTGCTGTGCTGTCCATTTCATTGTGCTTATGATATTTATAAACAGGTGCTGAAGTGTCATTTAACAGGCACTCAGTTCATCTTTTTTGTGTGACTGCGCAGCTTTTTATTTGTTAATCAAATCTTCTACTTTTATTACGTTTACATTTTTCTCCTATGTTAATTTAAAAAAATAAATAACCTATTCTTCTCTTACTCATTTTTCTCTGATGTTTGCTGCTGTATACATTTCATTCCTCCTTCTGTCTTTAATCTTACCTACCAGTGCATGGGTACAGAGATAAATGTTTTACTCAGTCAAATCCCAAATCTTCAACTAAGGCAAGAGTCCGTAATCAAGGTACTGTATTATCCGTCCTGATGTGTCACTCTTTCTCAGCATCTTCGTATGAAAGCCTGTGTGTTACAAGTGACTTTTTTCACATTTGTTTGTCAAATTATGTCCTTTATTCCCATCCACATTCTGAATTTCTTCTGTGATTCCATTTACAAAAACTTGCCATAATATCTAAGACAAACTTATAGGTATATAGAAAGATTCATCCATGTTAGGCAGAAATCACCTACAAACCCTTTTTTGGGAACTGGTCTCCTGACCCTATAAATGCTTATACAGAGAGAAGTAGATGTGACATTATCATGGTGACTTTTAGTCACCTAGAAACGTGGCTTGATTTAAGATCTGGCAAAGATTAAAGTTTCTCAAAGAGCCTTTCCAAATCAAGAGAAGAAAACCCACTTCAGAGAAGCAGTGGCTGTGTCCTGTACCTCTGTGACCGCATCACTGAATGAGCACCATGGTCTATGGGCACTTATAAGGGGCTCTGTTGTTTTGAAGGTGCTGCAGTTCTATTCAAATTTGAGACTTAGTATATGCCTTTGTGTTTGGATATTTAATATTTAGTAGTCTCCCTTGCGTATGGAAATCCTTGATTCTCCTAATTAGTATAATTAAGGGCAACTTATAACAGATTTTTCTAGCAGCTTACCTTGACCTTTCCCTTAGAAGATACCTGCTTTTGACTGTAAATTTTAAATAAAACCTCCTAAGATTCAGTGAAATGCATATTACCAAATTTATAACTTCTCACTATTTTTCATGGATACTGGGAAAAAAAGACTATAATATAATCTTTACTAGTTTAAAATTACATCGTTTTGGCATGATACACAAATATTAATTCTAAATCTAGCCTCAGATTTTAGTAGGTTTAGTAAAGTTCTAATTTATTTCTTAATCTTGATTCTTGTTGAATTGACTGACTAAAGCAGAAGGATGTGCCTTACTTCTTTCATGAAGCCCTGAGAAACTGAGTCACTCCACATTCTCCTCCCCAGGCTTCAGTGTGCCTCCTGCTCCCATTTCTTGTTTCCCAGTGTCAGTGCACTCTTTCTAGTTATGATCTCAGTATTTACTTATAAATATTGACTTTACATTAAAATACAAAAATAGGATTGACTTGGGTGACTTCTTAGGTCCCTCTGAGCCTAAGATTGTATGATTTTGAAATGCTATATTAAGTAATATTTATATGTTACAAAAGTAAATGACAGATAATCAATATGATCATTATTACTTAGATAAACTTGCTGTTACCTCTAAAACTGTACCTATAGAGCATGCATCTTTTTCCCTGTTCAGTGGCATTCCCACATCAAATTATCTCACTCAATTATTTTGGCTTTTGTGAAGGTGTATGGGCAAGTCTTCGCTCTAGCACTCGCCTGATCAGCTCTCCAACATCCTTCATTGATGTTGGCGCCAGGCTGGCAGGCAAGGATCACACGGCCTCCTTTAGTAACAGCACCTACCTGCAAAACCAGCTCTTGAAACGCCAAGCAACCCTTTATATATTTGGTGAAAAATCACAACTAAGGGTAAGATTTCTTTTTCTCACTTGGAAACTTTATGGATACATAAAGGTAGTTTATAAAACTTATCTCATAAACCAGCTTTCCTAGAAATTTTTTTTTTGCACCATGGATTCTTAACCTGGAGTGAATAATCAATCACAAAAAAAATTTTAACTCATATGTATATATGTATATCTACCATATACTTATATTTATATATACACACACACACACACACACAGGTACATATGCATATTTATTAGCTATGAAAATATGTACTTATTTATAATCATAAAAAAATCAGCATAAACATCAGGAATATTAGGAAGTATACATACAAAAAAGAAATAAGGCTTATTCAGGCTGTGATTTTCCACTCTCTTAGTTCAGTTTCTGTAGGAATCTGTGCCCATGGCAAAACAGGTGGTTTTGTTGTTGTAAACCTATTGATAAATAAAGTTACAGCAAGGTAGAAGAGGGGAAAGAAGAGGACTGTGGCACTACACAGGCCAGGGGTATGTTTTCTAAGTTAGGTTTTTTAAAACTTCGCAAGGCTGTATATACAGAGACACTTGTCCTAAGACATGTCAGAGAATTCAAAATATTAAATGCTAATCAACTTTATTCTAACTTTTAAATTATTATGCTAAAGAGCACTATGCTCAGGTCCCGTAAATTGGAAAGATAATCTCTACCTCCAAAACCAACAGTAATTCCTCAGGTTTAATATTTTTGCAATTCACACATTACAAAATAAATTTCGTTACTGCTGACAGGTGTATGGGAAATAAAAGTATTTGTTAATTCAGAAATCCCCTCAGAGTTTAGTCCAGTGCTCCAGTCAGCACTGGACAATCTAGACAGACCTTCAGTTGAACTGTGGAGCAGAGGCTGTGAGCAGGATCCCACATGCTTGGTCCTCAAGATGCCAGTGACTGAGTCATCTCTTCGGAGGCAAGCTGCCTTTGCCAGCTCTTCTCCCACTGCCTGGACTGCTGCAATCGCTTAGTCACCAATCTCTAGGGTAAAGGACATGAAACTGCTGGGTAATGCTCAGTTTTTAAATATGCACACGTGTCTTCTGATACAGCAGATAATTTTATATCCAGAACATAGTTGGAACACTTCAGCAGCAATCCAGGGTTGCCTGCACAGCCTCCTTGGCACCAATGTCTTTTCCAGAGCAGAGACTTTCCACACTTCAGCACACCGCTTATTCATGATCTGAATCACTCCCCAAGATTTGTCTGCTGAATGCTCACCTCTGCCATCCCCTTCGCACATCAGTCCTCAGATTAGCTGTGTGATCATGCACATATGGGTAAGAAAGACTGACCTCTTGAGACCCTTCCGCCTTTCCTCCCTCTTTCCCTTCCTCCTTTCTTTCTTTCTTTCATCAACAAAGCATTATATTTAAAAAACATAGGGGCCAGCCCGGTGGCGTAGTGGTTTAGTTTGTGCGCTCTGCTTTGGTGGCCCAGGGGGTCGCAGGTTCGGATCCCGGGTGTGGACCTATGCACCACTCATCAAGCCATGCTGTGGCGGCGTCCCACATACAAAATAGAGGAAGATGGGCACGGATGGGCACGGATGTTAGCTCAGGGCCAATCTTCCTCACCAAAAAAAAAAAAATAGTAAAAATAAAAAGCAAACATTTAAAATAAATAAATAGGGCCAGCCCGGTGGCCTAGCGGTTAAGTGTGTGCGCTCCGCGACTGGCGGCCCGGGTTCGGATCCCAGGCGTGCACCGACGCACTGCTTCTCCGGCCATGCTGAGGCCGCGTCCAACATACAGCAACTAGAAGGATGTGCAACTATGGCATACAGCTATCTACTGGGGCTTTGGGGAAGAAAAAAAAAAAAGGGAGGAGCGTTGCCAATAGATGTTAGCTCAGAGCCGGTCTTCCTCAGCAAAAAGAGGAGGATTAGCATGGATCTTAGCTCAGGGCTGATCTTCCTCACAAAATAAATAAATAAATACATACATACATAGATACATGCATACATAATTCCACCATCCTGGCACAGTAGTTATTAGGATTTCTGTATACTCCCTTCCAGTTTTGTGTTTTGTTAATTCAGTCGTGTCCGGAGAGCGTGGGTCCATATCTGTCTGATGTGTGCCACATTCTAGCTAGCACAGTGCTGTCTCGTTGCAGCTCCACACCTTTTTCTCCCAACAAAGGAAACATATAGGAAAGCAAGTAAGTGAGGGTGACTTATTGTAAATAATCTTAAACTGGTCTTGTTTACCTTCTTTTTTTTTTGAGAGGAAGGTCAGCCTTGAGCTAACATCCATGCCAATCCTCCTCTTGCTGAGGAAGACTGGCCCTGTGCTAACATCTGTGCCTATCTTCCTCTAATTTATATGGGATGCCACCACAGCATGGCCTGACAAGGGGTGCCTTGGTGCACCCCTGGGATCCAAACCCGGGCCGCCAGCAGCACAGCGCGAGCACTTAACCACTACGCCACGGGGCTGGCCCCTTGTTTACCTTTTTTAATTTACATTCTTTAATACCTTATACTTAGTAATAAATTCCTTATGACCTTGAAGTGTGTTTCAACACTATGGTTGATGATTCCTGGTTTATAAGATAGGCATCCCTAGCTCAGGTATAGTTGGGAAATGGAAAGGAAGCTAGTTTTCCTGAAAAGTAAACCATTTTTTATCTACTGTAAGTTTAAAAAAAAAAAAAAAAACTAATAGAAAAGAACCTATTTATACTGCTAAGTTCTTTATCTCAAGCCATAACATTTCCATGTTGTATAATAGTCTTTTTTTTTTTTCCCCAAAGCCCCAGTAGATAGTTGTATGTCATAGTTGCACATCCGTCTAGTTGCTGTATGTGGGACGCGGCCTCGGCATGGCCGGAGAAGCTGTGCGTCGCCGCGCACCCGGGATCTCAACCCCGGGCCGCCAGCAGCGGAGCGCATGCACTTAACCGCTAAGCCACGGGGCCAACCCATATAATAGTCTTCATAATTATTTTAATGACTAGGTAACATTCCATATTGTTGGATAGTTCAGTTACTTTCTTTGTCTTCTATATGTAAAATTGCAGTCATATTTTCAAGCATATAATTTTTTACTGAGATACAATTCACTAGGGTTTTTTTTTTTCCCCTATGTTTTAGATTATTTCTTTAGGGTTGCTTCCTAAAAGTGGTATTACTACGACAAAGGAACTTTTTTTTCTTAATACATGTTGGAAATGCAATTTAAAGAAAAAAAAAAAAAAACTTGGAAATTTTTGCTTTTTATTTTAAAACTTTAATAAGCCTTTAAAAAAATACTCTGAAATAACCAATATAAAACATTAAACGGAGGCTGGCCTGGTGGTGTAGTGCTTAAGTTCATGCGCTCTGCTTCAGTGGCCCGGGTTCAGATCCCAGGTGCAGACCTATGCACTGCTTATCAAGCCATGCTGTGGCAGCATCCCACATATAAAGTAGAGGAAGATGGGCACGGATATTAGCCCAGGGCCAATCTCCCTCAGTGAAAAGAGGAGGATTGCCAACAGATGTTAGCTCAGAGCTAATCTTCCTCACCGAAAAAAAATAAAAATAAAATAAAATAACATTAAACAGACCCTATGTATAAATCCTTGGCGGTTATTTTAATTGTGGTAAAATACAGATAACATAAAATTTACCATCTTAACATGTACAGTTCAGTAGTGTTAAGGACATTCACATTGTTGTACGACTGATCTCCAGAAAGCAGTTTTACTCTTAGAAAAGCAGGTCATCCAGTAGAGTAATTTGGGCAGAATGTGAAGAAAGTGGAAAGAATATGAGAAAATTAATTTACTCTCTGACAAGAAGTTAGAGAACTTTTAAATCTTCTTGAGAACTAGGCAACTAGATAATCAAAATAAAATATACCAATGAGCCATCAGTGTAGCTCTCTTTAATTACAAGTGCAACCTCACATAGAATAAATTCCATATGTTTTAAAGATATAAATGATAAAAGTACTCAGATTAATATAGATTGATAGTGAAAAAATATTCTCCCAAAGCTAGAAATCAACAAAGCCTTTCATGTTTTACAGTATATATTTTTTCATTATTGACTTTAAAAGAGTAACTACAATGTTGTAGTCTTAGGGCAGTGTGACGGTGATTTTTATTTCCTTCTCAATGTTTAGCTCTACTTGTTTTTCATTTTTACAATGACTATGTCTTACTTGCATAATAAGAAACAAATATGTGTATGTCTACTAACTTTAATTTGTAGAATTCTGGAACCTTAGCAGTATATTACCTTTTAATTACGATGTGCGTCTTAGGGAGACTTAGTTTACAGTTTTGGATTAATCATGCTGTCCATGTATCGTTGGTTCCTATTTAGACTTTCAGGTTCATGGCTTTATAATTGGCTTATATTCGGTGTTATAAGCTCCATCAGGTTCCAGCCTACAGTAGTCTCTTCAAGTGCTCAGAATGACAACAAGCCAAGTCACACCACTAGACTTTACTGAATGGTTCTTTCCAGCAATCCTGACACATTAGCCACACAAGATTGACTTTCTTGATCCATTGCAGCCTCTGCAGCTGCTTGGCCTCAACTAACTGTATATCACTAAGCACTGCCCTGTTGAAAACATTGATCTTTTACCTATAGCACTTCATCAACCTAATTTTCTGCATCTTCATCCACAGAACTTCAAGTTAGAATTTGCTTTAAATTGTGAGTTTGTTCCTGTTGAATTTCATGACATCCGACAAGTGAAAGCCAGTTTTAAAAAGCTGATGAGGGCTTGTGTCCCAAGCACCATCCCTACTGACTCAGAAGTGACCTTTCTGAAAGCCCTGGGAGACTCTGAGTGGTTCCCACAGGTAATATCTGGAGCAGCTTGCCTTATAACTCAGAGGAAGAGAGGTGCAAGTGGATATACAGAATTCACATTTGAGAAAAAGATACTGTGTTCCCCCACTACCTGGTATTCTCTCCTTTATCGTGTGCCCTCTATAAAGGCCTTTCAGTACCAGGAAACTATGATACAGGAGATGAGGAGTAGAGTTCTTCATCCTTGGGTTTTTATCACTCTGTAATTGAAAACTTGGTCTCCATAGGATGCTAAGGAGGAGAGCAGTATTTTTAGATGGAAACTTTTTGGTACACAATAAATTTAATCAACATATATTTTATAGGGCTCCTGTTCTGTTGTCAGCAGAGTGAGGATCCAGGACAGAATGTGATTTCTAAATGATTCCAAGAGCTTTTCCTTCTTACTTTTTCACCTTCCATTTCTCTCTGCCTGTTCCATGTCTCTAGATTCTAGATTCACCCCCAAACCAGCCACCAAAGGCACATTAGATGCCCTGAGGCCTACCTAAGGTTTAGTAAAACCACATATCCTTCCTTCAGCTAAGTCAAGCTTGGGATCTTTTTAATTGGACTCTTATTGTGAAATTAAAGAGAAATAGGTATACTAGCACACATAACCCACATTTCTTCCAAACCACAGAAAGAAAGGTATTTATGACATGCATGTTTTAGACGCTGATCCAGACATTTGGCCAAGAGCATCTCTGCAGTATAGCCTTCAGCCTCGTCTCTGGGCCTCTGATGCTATGTCCATTATTCCTTCTCTCCTGCAGGGGGTTCCCAGCCCCTCTATCCCCTACCCTCACCCACCTCCAAGCCTCCTGCCTCTCTTGAGGAGGAAAGGGGTTGTTTGCCATAGTACATTGGACTAAAAGGCAAAAAATGCCGGAAAATGATGTAAGTACTCAGGGCAGTGACTATTCTCAAGGTACGTAAACTATAGAATAACAGCCACATGTACAGTTAGCTATAAATCTATATCAAGGTATATTAATTACTATTAAGGCAATTCATGATACTTTGAGTACCTATGGAAAGAGCTGATCAATACTCCTTTCTGTCCCTAAGCTATAAGCCCAAGCCCCAAACTGTTTCTACCTTTCAACCTATCTGTCTGTGTTTCTGGTACATTCTATGTTCTGCTCCTTCCTCCACAGTGAATCCATACCAGAAGTTAGTGACTAAAAACAGTGGAAAACATTGCCCCACTTGGGATGTTGGCATTTTAAAAGTTAACTCAGAGCAAATGCTAAGCCCAAGAGAATTCAGGCCTGGTAATAGCAGTGGTTTAGGAACAGTGAGGAGCTTCCTATTGCTGGAGAGGACATGTGCCTTCTTCCTGTGTTTAAAATAGCCTACCTCCGTGTAAATTGTGGGGGTGTTTTGTTTTGTTTTAGTTCAGAGTTGGATACATTCTACAAATTATGTCAAGTGATGCTTAAAATATTTTTTAAAATTAGAATGTTACACATTTGGCTTTGAAATCTGTGTGCTCTGCTCACACCCTATTATTCATTAGAGACTTTGAGTCAATTGCCTTTGCTTAAAAAGCTGAGCACAAATGTAAGTTTTCTTCCCGTTTAATACACAGTACAGACAAATGGGTGCCTTTTTTTTAAAGATATAACTCGTTTACCATAAAATTCATCCTTTTAAAGTGTACAATTTGGTGCTTTTTAGTGTATTCACAAAGTTGTGCAAGCATCCACCACTATCTAATTCCAGAAAAATTAAGAATATCTGAAACAGAACTTACTACATCATAGGGAAACAAAATTTAAGTCCAATAACTATGTTAGGAGAGCCACTTAGAATCTCTGTCTTTTCCACTCTGGAATTATAGCTCTTCTCCTTTGGGGGGGATCATGTAAGGTCGATTTATTTGAACACATTGTTCACGTATCACTTGAACACATTGTTTTAAAATATGTAATTGTTTAATCTTGATTTTGACAAAGAACTTTAAGTATTTATAACTTATGTGGTTCTTCTTTCCAAATACTTTATCCCTAACTTGTTTGATTATCTGAGGTTGATAGCAAGCCTTTCTGTTCTTTGTGCTCTGAAAGTGTTTGGTCTAATTGTGGCCTCCCTTCCTATCTCTTAGCTTCACAGGATAATGCAGCTGGCTGTGGTTGTATCAGAAATACTTGAGAATGGTTCCTCAGTTTTGGTCTGTTTGGAAGAAGGCTGGGACATCACTGCACAAGTAAACTATTAAAACATATTTTCGGATGTTTAGTTTTATATTTGTATTTCAATTCACTTGTTTTTAAATTCTGCAGATGAATCTTTTGTGTAATGACTAATGTGTTTACAGACAGAGAAAGTTCTGTGTTAAACACCACCTGGTATCCATCAGAAAGCTCTGTGCCATGAGCTTCCAGGCCCTAGATAGCATGGAGCTCTGGCTCAGTGCATCAGGCTCCCTCACCACATACACAATGCAAGCATGCAAATGGAGCCCCTGACCCAGCAGTGTAGGACATGGACCATCCTTCCCGGGTTTTGTCAGTCCTTTCCCTGGGTCTCTATAAGCCCCTCCTTTACTCACTCCAGAGTGAAAAGGAAAAGTATGAGTATAAACTACAGTAAGACGTTAATCTACACCGGCCAAAAAGTAGATGTAGGTTTAAACTGATCCTCTGACCTCATTAATTAACCTAGGAGAAGGCCACAGTCAACAGACTGGCCAGGTAAGGATTAAAATCTTACTTCCCTGAAAGAAAGCATGTAGCCAAAAGGAATTTGAGTTTTAGTTTTTACTGGAAAGTTTGCAGAATTATTTTGATTGGCTGTCCTGGAGCAGTTAGGGAACAAATTTGCTGTCCAGGTAACTTTGCTTGTGAATTAGCTATCATTAAAAGAAAGTGCTGGGCCGGCCCCGTGGCTTAGCGGTTGGGTGCGTGCGCTCTGCTGCTGGCTGCCCAGGTTCAGATCCCGCGCGCGCACCAACGCGCCACTTCTCCGGCCATGCTGGGGCCGCATCCCACATACAGCAACTAGAAGGGTGTGCAACTATGACATACAACTATCTACTGGGGCTTTGGGGGGAAAAAAGGAGGAGGATTGGCAATAGATGTTAGCTCAGAGCCAGTCTTCCTCAGCAAAAAGAGGAGGATTAGCACGGATGTTAGCTCAGGGCTGATCTTCCTCACAAAAAAAAAAAAAAAAGGAAGTGCTTTGTCTTAGCAACAGGATTTTTTCAGGACTGAAAGTAATGAAGTGTTTATCCTGTTTGTGCCCTAGGTGACATCCCTGGTTCAGTTGCTCAGTGATCCCTTTTATAGGACACTTGAAGGCTTCCGGATGTTGATCGAAAAAGAGTGGCTCTCTTTTGGTCATAAATTCAGTCAGCGGAGCAGCTTGACCCTCAACTGTCAGGGTAGTGGTTTTGCTCCAGTCTTCCTACAGTTCTTAGACTGTGTACACCAGGTAAGTAAAGCAAACTTAAATTGACTTGATATGAAGGAAAGAAAAGAAAAGAGCTAGCATTTATTTAGTATTGCAGTGCTGTGCGAGGTACCTTCATGTCAGAACTCTGATGGGCTTAGCCATAAGATCTGCCAAAATCTTAGCAGTGGATTTCTGGGAATGGAGAAGAAAAAGAAATTAGTTGGTTTCTGAAACTAGGACAGCTGAACTGGCTATTGGGCTGGCCCCCAAGTGAAGTGGCCAGCACTCTAAATTACCATCTCTCGAGAAGAGGAGCAAACTTGGGCTTGTTCTCCAAGAAGGTTTGACCTAGGGTAGAATGAGAAAAATCTCTCGGTGATTGCAGGGCCTGAAATCCAGCGCGTGGTCTTCCCTAGAAGACCTTCCCTTGGAACGACCCTAGCTTGTGCCTGGGAATATAGGAGGTAGAGCTTAACTCCTAGAGAAAGAATCAGGACCCAACCAGGCAAGCCTGTAAGGTTGAGAACACTGGCTCAATTCTACTGAGTGACCTAATCAAGGCTAATCAAGGGACGAGACAGAAACCCAGGTATATAATCCAGTGTAACCCAGTGGGAGCAGAGGTGGGGAGATGTGAATGCTCTAGGCTCCCTCCTACCTTCATTTCGGGCATATCAGATATAAACTTACTAATTGGGCTTGGTCAGGATTGGGCTTGAGAATTGCATGGCACTGGGTTTGCAAGTTGAAGGTATTGGCACCGGTGGCTAAATTTCATCTGCACCACAACAGTGAATGGGTTCTGGCATGTCAAACATATTTGTCAGAACAGTGAGCCTCTTTGAAATACGTTGGCCTCAAGTATCTGTTGGAAGGAAAGGTGGAAATGTTTTCAGGAACCAGAGTTGGAACTAGTTCTTCTGAAGAGGCCAAGTTGGTATGTGGTTATGTTTTGTTTTGTTTTGTTTTTTATTCTATTAATCACTTGATCAACTTTATAAATTCACTACATAATTTTTAAAAACATTTATTTAAAGTGTATACTTCAGTAGTTTTTAGTATATTCACAGATTGTGCAATTACCACAATCAATTTTAGGAGATTTTATCACCCCGAAAAGAAACTCCATACCTATTAGCAGTGACTTCCCATCCCCCGACCCCATCCCTCACATACACACACTGGTGGTCATGTTTTTGATTGCTCCAATCAGCTTCTTAAAGAAAAGACCTATTGAATAATTTCAGTTGATTCTGTCTGAGCAGCATCTGGAGAAGCTGGTCACAAGGTTAAACTTATACTTTTAAACTCTTTGCAGCAAGTGGTATCTTTGTTTCCTTTTTGAATGTTAGCCTTTTTATTCATACTCCTTTTGGCAAATAGATGAGGGAGAAGTTTGGAGCCCATTGTCTCTGAAACAGAAAGCTTAACTGGGACAAAAGGAAAGGAGCAAGCATCTTTTGTCACTTCTGGAGGTGAAAGCATATGAGTTTTATGATCTTGTGGTCTTACGATGCTTACCAAATGCGCTGGGCTGTTTCCTGCCTCCATGCCTATATACTACTACTAACAATCATTACTAATATTTATTGACTGCTCACTAGGTGCCAGGCACTGTTCTCAGCACTATAGTTTATTTCAGGATTCTTTCTAAGTCTTTTCCTGACCCCATTTGTATTCCTAATGAACCATGTACTTTGGTAGCATCTATAACACTAGAATATATTTATTTGTATGTGTCTGTTGCCTTCTACTTAAGCTGAGAATTCTTGGGAACAGGGACTATGTCATATTAGTCTTCATATCCCTGGTATCTAACACAATTATAATTTCAGTCTCTGGAATGTAGGAGACACTCAATAAATATATATATAATGAATGAATAAATGAAAATTTGAATGATCTCCTTCTTCAGCCTTGTTCGGGCTCTCACTACCCTTCCTCAAAACAATCTAAAATATCCTAAGTAGAATTGCTGACAGAAACTTCTGAAAGCTCAGATACAATGCTATTATTTTCTTTCACAAAAATCTTTAAAACAAAAGCTTTCAGTGGCTCCATGTTTTAAAGAATTACTCTTCCTCATATCCAGTTTGAATATAATAATGTCAGATTTTCCCTTGAAAGGTTCGTATGGCTCTCACTGGAGGCCTATGTTCTGTCTCAGTAAGTACACTCTATTTTTACCCCTGCATTGAGATAATATCACTATTTATTCAGTTGAACACTAAATGAAGCAGTTGGCTTTCTAAAGATAAGCATATAAAGATGCTTATCTTTATTAAAATCACAATCCTCATAGTGTAGTGGTCACACTTAAAGAACATATAGGAACAGAGCAGGCCCCGTGGCTTAGCGGTTAAGTGCACGCGCTCCACTGCTGGCGGCCTGGGTTCGGATCCCGGGCGCGCACCGACGCACCGCTTCTCCGGCCATGCTGAGGCCGTGTCCCACATACAGCAACTAGAAGGATGTGCAGCTATGACATACAACTATCTACTGGGGCTCTGGGGGAAAAAATAAATAAATAAATAAAATCTTTAAAAAAAAAAAAAAGAACATATAGGAACAGAGACCAAATGAGGGAACATCAGAGTCACAGCTCCCATCAAAATCTGACTCTGAGGCATAAATTCAATGAGAGGAATGGCGGGTGGAATCACCCATGTAGACTTTTTTTAGTAAGAATTAAACTGAACCCTTGTCAACTTTGTTTTTTAATAAGAATTAAACTGCGAATAGGCTGTTTGTGTAATAAATTTCTTTTCTGAGTCTTTTAAGGTAGCATCAATAGGCGTATAGAAAATGTCTAATATTTTCAGTTTCACATATTTTTATCCTAAAGTTAACTTAAGGTTTTTTTTATTTCTGAAATAAAAGTTTTGTCACTTTCCTTTTTTATATATCATGTTGAGGTAACATCCTCAGATTTCACAAGGTAAAATAGAGTTTAAAATGAGTAAGTTTGACTACTGCTTCTACCAGTGAGGGATTAAGACTCTAAAGACAACTTCTCTCACGGAAAATAATTATAAAGCCTGGACATGGGGAAAGGATACTTTTCAACAAATGGTATTGGAACAACTGGATATCTGTATGGAAAAGTATGAACCTTGACCCTTATGTTATTCATGAAAATTTATTTGAAATGGATCATAGACCTAAATAGCTAATATCAGAAAATAAATGATAAAAGAAAGAATCTTAGAATATCAGGAAGGAAAAAAGAACAACAGAAAGCAAAATACCGTAGACTTTTCTTCTCCTCTTGAGTTTTCTAAATTATGTTTGATAGTTGGAGCAAAAATTATAACACTGATATAGTTCTCAATATATGTAGAGGAAATAGTTAAGACAATTATATTATAAGTGGGGGAGCATAAAGGGATGTGAAGGGAAGCAAGGTTTCTACACTTCGCTGACACTGGTAAGATGTCAACACCAATGGACTGTGATAAGATGTATAAAGTAATACCTAGAACAACCACGAGAGACACTGTATTACGAGAGACACTCAGAAACACTATAGATAAATCAAAATGGAATGCTAAAAGAAAATAATCCACAGAAGGCAGGAAAAAGAAAAGGAAAAAAATAGAACAAACTGAAGACAAAAAATAAAATGACAGACTTAAGCCCTAACATATCAATAATTACGTTAAATGGAAATGGTCTAAATATACCATGACCTAACTATATGCTGTTTATAAGAAACTCACTTCAAATACAAAAGTATTGTTTATAGAATTTTTATTCATAATAGCCAAAAGCTGGAGGAGGGGAGGGGCCAAAATGTCCTACAACAGTGAATGGCTAAACAAAATGTGGTACATTCATACTATGGAATAATGCTCAGCAATAAAAAGGAATGAACTGTTGATACATGCAACAACTTGAATGGATCTCAAGAGCATTATGTTGAGTGAAAAAAAGCAATCTCAAATGGTCACATACTATATGATTGCATTTATATAACATTCTCAAAATGACAAAATTATAGAGATAGAAAATAAATTATTGGTTAGAGATAGTGGGGGGAAGGGAATGAGTGTGACTACAAAGGGGTAGCGTGAAAAACAAACCACATGTCCATCAACTGGTGGACAGATGAATAAATTCTGGTATCTCTATACAATGGTGTACTACTCAGCAAGCAAAAGGAATGAATATTAATATACACAACAACCTGAACAAATCTTAAAATCATGATCAGTGAAAAAAGCTAGGTAAATCTCATCACAAGGAGAAATTTTTTTTCTTTTTATTGTATCTATATGAGATGATGGATGTAACAAAACCTATTGTGGTAATTATTTTACAATATATGTCAAACCATCATGCTGTACACCTTAAACTTATACAATGATGTATGTCAATTCTTTCTCAATAAAACTGTGGGGGGAAAGCCAGATAAAAAAGACTACACACTATATGATTTTATTTGTAGGAAATTTTACAAGAGGCAAAACCATAGTGACCAGAAACAGATCAGTGGTTACCTGGGACCAGTAGTCGGGGGAGAGGATCGACTATGAAGGGCATGAGCAAACTTTTTAGGATGAGGGAACTGTTCTGTATTCTGATGGTGGTGGTTACACAAATGTATACAATGACCAAAACTAATCAACCTGTATGCTTAAAATAGGGACATTTTATTATATGTAAATTATATTTCAATGAACCTAAAAAAAAAAGTTTAATAAGTTCTACATCTCACTAAGCAGGAGTTCCAGAAAAAGAAAACAGCAGCTATCTGATTTTTACAGAGAAAAATTTGTCAGTCTGGTGCCCAGAGAGTACTTATAAGCCTGGCTGCTGCTTTCTGGAAGCAGGCCAGGAAATGGGTCCAGGGAGATCCCAGTGAAGTGTGCAGATTTTTGCTTTTTCCATGCTATTTTCAGTTTCAAGCCTCATCACTAACCCAGTTGTGCCTGGTGTTCCAAAGTCCAGAGCTTATCAAGTTTGGTTTTTTTCAGAAAACAAACCTCTAATCTCTTGCTTGCAACAAGGTAATCACATGACTACATGGGGTAGTCACTGCCTCCATAGACTTACAGCTAGTCTTCATTTTTAGCCTCCTTTTCATCCCAATATATGTTACTCAGCACTTGGGCCTCTGAGTCCTGAGCCTTCGTGGGTTTACAGGGCAAACTGTTACCTTCTCAAATCATTTTCATCCTGCAGGCATCCCAGTGTAGCTTCTCATCTTCTATCATTTATTGCTATTCTTCTTTCTGTTTTCCATCTTTCAAAAATTTATAGAATTTTCTTGGCCTGCTTATGTCTCTCCTCTCATTCTCCCCACCTCCTTTTGGGTTTTTTACCTTTTAAAAATTCCTTTCCTTTAATTGAGGGAGAGTTGCAGCAGGCTGAGTTTGTATGGCTAAATTTGGCTTAAGTTAAATGCACTATTAAATGTGTTAAATATCCATGTTCAACTTGCAGAATTCTGCATACCTAGACATTAGAGTCAGCAAAAGAATCCACTCACAATGGGTAAGAAATGGGATGTTTGCATATAAGACGTACTGTCCTTGCAGATGGGAACATCATTGTGTCCCAAGTATAATAATAATTACTTGGAATGTAGCGCTTATATTTTACTATTAGAGCTGCAGTGAGATGGGTGGGAGTGTGAGTAGTCTAGAATGTTGGAAAGGAACCTGTATTCTGTGAGTACCTCGTAAGTGGTGTAAACAAAGCAATTTAACATAAAATAAAATGAAGTGTAAATTACCTTCTTGTTATCTTTAGAGTACATTACAATAGATGCTAAAACTATGTAATGTTAAGTTATGTAAAGCAACTTGGGGTAT